>NW_017280238.1:0-10732 GCF_001594065.2 Cyphomyrmex costatus | reverse complement strand
ATATTTCTAATATGAAATAATCTATACTTCTGTGCCCAAGTGAAAATCGATGTTAAAGTATAAATGTTATTGTACAATAATAAAAAGAATAACCGGAATGAACATTGAGGGTCTGTTTCTGCAATACTTCATTCCAATTACTACTGAAGACAAATCCTGAATACAATGCATCACATGCTAAATTTACGCGCATAGGATGTACTCGTTGATATGTTAGAAACATCAATTAAGTTTTTTTAATTCTAATACCGATGTACTTTGTGCTTTATTATCGATTTCTCGGGGTATCTCATACTAGGAGCACAATTTTTTTCGACTTTGCGATTTGTTCACTTTTTACATTTCTTTAATTAAAAAATAAAATAAAATTTGAATTTAATTTTACATAACACTATCTTAAAGCTTATTAAATTCTCTTCAAAATGACCTATTATTTTTTTTAATTCTACCGATAAACAATTAGTAATTACACAAAACGAACTCGGTATCTCATAATAGGGGCCTCTCTCTATATGTAAATATAATACATGTATTCTTGTTATAATTATTTTGTATTTTCATAATTTTTGTATAATTTCTCAAATACAAATGTCTTACGAAAGCTTACATCGCCAAAGATTAAGCAGTAACAAATCAAAATTAGCATTAATTGTATTTAGAAAACCGTCTATACGAAAATAGTATCAGGACATCCAGAAATTGTTTGTTAGAAAATATTCAAATAAACAATAATAAACGATTTCTTCTGTTTGTTGGAAATCTATTAAATAAAATTAGATTATACTTCTTTTTTTATTGCTCCTAGGCGATGAACAGGTGCTATGACGATTGGACTCACTGCGGTTGTCAGATGACTTAGTGTCAGCGTCATATTCAACACTATCCAATGTTGAACACGATGCTGATACGGAGACATCTTTTGCATCGAAATCTTTAAAATAATTATAACTGGTTTGTGATGATGACAAAAGGTGTTGCAGAGAGTTGATGGTTCTGCAATAAAAACGATCATATAATTTGATGAACAGTTTAATAAAATATACTTTCTGAATGTAAATTAGTAAAAATTAGTGATAAAGAAATAAGAATTAGGATCAAGAAATAAAATTCACAAGTATTAAAATATGAGATACCCAGAATTCTTAATCATTTCTTGTTTTCTGGGATATGGAGTAAACACTTACAGCACTGTAGATACAGTATCATCAAGAAACCTTATTCTCTCGTAATGAGAGAACGAACTTTTCGGTGGATGTGCAGCTTCAGCCCCAGAGCCGCTGCGTATATAGCCCTGCATTTTCTTTCTAGCTTTAATATATGAGTCACGCAGCTGCTTCCACTTTTGTTTAGCCATCACCACAGTCAATCCTACAATTTATAAAATAAATCATAAATTTTCTTGTTAATTATATTTAGAAGCATACAAATATATACATGTAAAAAAATGCACAACTATAAAAATGAAATGTTATTATCAAGTACGTTTTCTATCTCTTGCCAAAGAGCATCTTTTTTCAGCTTTGTCCTGTTCTTCACGGGAATCGTGTGGTCCCACAAAGCTCTTCGTGCATGGACCAAATCGATTAATACTTCATCCAGATTTGATGATGAAGAGAATTTGTCAGAGTTGTCAATTTCCTCAACTTCTTCGACTGATCTCTTCTGCGTATTTTTGATCTCATCGATCTCTTCAACTCCATCGACTAATCCCTCCTGCGTGTCTTCGATATTATATCTTTTTTCTTCAAATATATAAATAATTACACATTATTATATATATATAGGTATATGAAAGAACAGTTTTCAGGACCGATTAAAATACCCTTATTTTATTGTATAGATAGTAAGTTCTTATCGCGTAGACAATAACGCGATAAGAAAATTAAGAAAAGGACTGCTATTTTTCAAGATATAAAGGTTAATATATCGTAAGGCAGTTTTAAGGACCAACACGTTTTCTCAATAAATATCAAAGATTAAGTTATTTTCAATGGCCACTTATGTTTAATCTAGAATATGTAAATAATAACGTACCTTATTTGCGTACTTTTATCAATTATATATACATAAATTAGTAGAATTTCATCCGTGTCCTGAAAACTACCTTTTCGTAAATCAATATATTTACGAAAGGGTATTTTCCAGGCCTTTACAGATTTAAGTTTAAAAATAGGAGTTTTCTCATATTTTATTTTATTTTATATATGAACAGAGAGAACCGATGCTGTCAATGTAAATTTATATTGTTTTATACTAATAAATGTAGAGATATAAAAATTGTGCATAAAAATTTAGTGACCCGAAAACTGCCTAACTAATAAACTGTATTTCCATAAATAGGCAGTTTTCAGAACCATTGATTTCACATATGAAACATACAGGATTTTACTTCATTTTCATTTTCGTCTACTTATTATTATCTTCATATTATAATAAATTTATTAAGACCAAACCAGAAATAAAAAATAAGTTATCTCAGAAATTTAATAGGGAAAAATAGTCGACAAAAAGTTAATTTTTATTCACGTATTAAGTAGTTATTATTAAATATTAAAGAAATTTTTCAAAAAATGCAATAATTAAAAAAATCAATTATTATGTGTTCTAGTTACTGATTATCATTATAAATGACTAAAATTTTTTTCGTTACCGATAACCCTTATATACGACAAAAATTGTTTTTGATTATGAATAACCATTTCCGACGATAGAAATTGTTTTGATTGCGAATAACCATTATCGATGACAGAAATTGTTTTCGGTTACTAATAATGATTATGGACGATCAAAATTTTATATTAATACGTGCGATCGCGTGTCTTACTACGTGTAATTGTACATCAATGTAGTAAATATGTGTAATATGTGTAGTACAATAAATAGGGAATCGTAAATGTATTTATTATCTTTATTGGTAAATTACTAACTACCGATATTGGTTCTCTCGATAACCAAATATTATCTTCATATAACAATTTATTAAGACCAAACCAGAAATAAAAAATAACAGTTATTTCAGAAATTCGATAGGAAAAAATTGTCGACAATAAATTAATTTTTATTCTCGTATTAAGTAGTTATGATTAAGTAGTTATCATATCAAACAGGTTTTCTCTATCCTGCAGCCAATCAACGTGCTTAAAAAGTTTGTCGACCGACACATGAAATATCGGGCCAACAGTATCTCGTTGGTGATTTTCATAAGAATGATGACTTTCATTGTCTTTAAGAATTGTGACTAAGATTGTCTTTAAGGACCACTCGTACCAACTCTAACTTTATCCGCCGATTAGCCTATTAAAATTGGCTAATCGCATTTGTCATTTTATTCTGACGACAGATGCGATTGTCAATTCCATGGGTTAATCGGCCAATTAAATTAATCAAAGTATATAAAAGTGGCCCTAAAGGCCATTCTACATTGATCATGTCGTAGACATCGTAAATCGCAAGCTTATTGCTTCAGCCAATCCGAAGCGTCAATTTTAAAGTCTCGTAAAGCCTACATTGGTCGTATTGTAGCATCGTAGCGTCGTGAGACTTTAAATTAACACATCGGATTGGCTGTTGTAACAAATTTGTGACCTGCGATGCCTACGATACGACCAATGTAGAATGGGCTCGACATGACGCTTGCGACGATATGACCAATGCAGATCAGCCTTTATAGTATCTCATCGATGGTTTCAGTTAGAACTTGTTTACAATAGACGAAATATTAAACATGACGCTTGCGATGACATAACCAATGCAGATCAGCCTTAATAGTATCTCATCGATGATTTCAGTTAGATCTTGCGTACAATGGAGGAAATTTTAAGAATAGGAATAAATATTAAAATTTTAATCTATCAGAAATTGTTTATTCCGATATGATTAGTATCTGACATGAGATCTCTGACATTTAATCTTGTTCCTAATATATGTTCTATTTTCAATACTTTACCAATAAAGTTATATTATTTTTAAAATTAGCCAATCAGCGAGGAATGTGTTCAATTATTCCTTCAACTTTTAACTTAACATTATTAATTTTGTAAAGCCATTAACTTTAACTTTATTCAGTTAAAAAAAACATTAACTTACCCAACCCTGGTTGTAAGTAATAAACTGGCATATGTACCAACCGTACAAGTGAGAGGCAAGGGGACTCACTATAATCAAGCACCCCGAAGAGAATAAATGATCGTTTTACATAAAATCAGTCCTTTTCAGGGCTACACGATGTATTAAATCTAACCGAGCAACCTCCACGTGGTGTAATTGGGTAACGCAAATGCCGGTGGTATTAAAAATCTTAAAACACAAATATTTTAGCGAAAAATGATCGCAGCGCCTTCTATACATAGTGTTTTGAATTCGTCTCGAAAAGACCTTTCAAACGAGCCCCCATTCGACTCCCCTTCCCATTTAAGAATTTATTCCCCCCTCGCGCCCCCCGCACCCCCTTGGAGTTGGGAGGTTGCAACCCCCCGCAAAAGATAAATTTCTTGAAAACTCGTTTGACGTGTTTCGGCGATTTTTGAAATTTTTATTTTTTCAAAAGATATTAGACCGGTCCGCGACTTAATGAACACCCTGTATAATAGACTGTGTTGACGAATGACCGACCTCTGCGGATTCATTCGGGGGCTTCCAGGATAGGTTGTGTGTGACGAGAAAAGACCCCAGCTCCAAGCCCAGCGCTGTCGGTCCACTTTAAGGGGTGCCTCATCGCGATTTTCTATTTCCCATTTGAATAATACGGGGAAAACGATTTTTTCCGGTTTCGATGAGTTGCCTCGTTGGAATATTGCCATCTGGAGATTACAAATGTTTGGAATTTATAATATGGTAGTCAATTGACATGAAAAAATTTAGTACAACTCACTGTCAAGTGATTGAAGTGATTGGATTTTTCAATTCTAAACCTCAATCCTATCACTAATGTTACGCAAATTTTGAATGTTTAATGTTTTTAAAACATAATGAATAATAAAATTAATAATGTAAAATCTCTGTACACAAAAAGCCGACACAAGATCTGAGTGTCATCACAAGTATCACATTTTTATAATAAGTAAATGTGTTTTTATAACAATAATTTGTGTTTTTATTATAATAATAATGTGTTTTCATAATAAGTAAATCCTGTTACATTCATGTATCGATGTATCATATGTCAATAAATTAATTATTCTAATAAAACTAAAATGGTTTTATAAACTATATATATATATATATATAACTTGCATAGAATATTTATGTATGTAAACATAAAATATATGTATAATAATTTAATAATTAAGTATTACGTGCAGATTACGTGAAATATATAGATTATATTTGACAAACAAGCTGTCGAAATTGCATTTTGTTGTCAAAATACAATTTATCCTGAGTTTTCATGTTAAAAAAAAAAGTACCTATAAGATATATATATGTAGGAAAGTATAATCACTCTCGTGCAATTTAAAATTAGATATAATAATATATTTAATCAAATAAAAATACAAAGTGTGTGAGAACGGTTAACACGTCTCGAGTCTTTTTTTTGTTCTCTCTCTCGCGCCCTCCTCTAGCGCCCTCTCCGCTCTCCTCTCTTTTTCGCCACGATCTTTTTCGCGTCTTGCTCAGCGCCATCCTCCAATCCCACATAAGGCCTCTCCTGACCAGAGTTCGCCTCGAACTCATTTGGTACTTCTTCTAGAATCTTATCTGGACTCTCCACTAGACTTTCATTCGGATCTTCGTCTGGAACATCGTCTGCTTGATGAACTTATGTCCAAGGCTTCATATTATCAGCACTAGTCGTTGATGTCATTGGACCTAGTTGTAATCCAACCTTTTCAACAGCGTATCGGTCATGGCCTATTTTTTTAGTGACACGATAAGGTCCCATAAACTTTGGAAGCAACTTGGATCCTTGAGTAAACTGAGTTCTTCGTATAGCTACCAGTTCGTCAACAGCGTATTTCCGTGCTTCCTTCTGACGTAAATTGTATTGATGGACATTCTCGGCTTGAACTTTTTCGATTTGTGCTCTAGCACTGGCGCGTATATCATCTCTATCATTCATAAAACAGTCAAGTAATTCTTGTTGCAATAACTGCTGCAACGGAGGATCTTCCGCACGTCGTAGCTTCGTACCAAATATCACTTCGAATGACGTTCTTCTGATGGCTCTCTGAGGATTTCCATTGATAGCTTGCTGAACTCTTCTTACGTGTCGATACCATAGAGAAGGCTTTTCTATAGATAATTTCGTCAGAATAGACAGGATAACTCTATTAATCCTTTCGACCTGTCCGTTTCCGCGTGGTGTTCCTGTAGTAATAAGGTGATGACTGATGTTTTCTCGTAGGCAGTACTCCTTGAACAACTGGGACATGAAAGCTCCTCCTCGGTCTGAGACCACCACAGCAGGATTACCAAATAAGGTACTTTGTTCCTCGAGTTTAGCGATAACTTCCTCGCTATTTAGAGTCTTTGTCGGATAGATCCATGTGAATTTACTAAAGGCATCAATCACAACCAGCAAATATTTGTACTTCTTAGCCGTGCTTTCTAGTGGACCTACGTGATCAATGTGATAAGTACATAAGGGCTTGTCTCCCTTATCTATTGGATGTAGTAGACTTTCTTGCTTGCCTCCTTTCTTATTAGTTAATATGCATGGTATGCAGTTTCTAATACATCGCTCAACTTTTGCTTCAAGATTTGGAATCCAATAGTCACCTCTTAAGACCTCCATCGTCTTCTTTGCAGCAAAATGGCCAGTCTCGTGAGTTCGTTTAATAATATCGTCAGCCAATCGGCTGGGCACCACTAACAATTTCTTACCATCTTGTTCTTTATAAATGACGTCGCGTACTATACAGAAATCTTTATACGGTTTGGACTGCAATACTATTGCTAATGTCTGAAGGTATTCATCGTCTCGCTGTGCTCTAGCCACTCGTTGTGTAAATTCGTCGTATATCATCATTGCAACAGGGTTTCTGCTTAGTGCGTCGCAATGCCGCATCCTCTGGCCTGAACGATGTTCCACCGTGCATTGAAAATCTTGCATATACAATGCCCATCTTGCGATCTTTGGTATTGGATCTTTCTTATCCATAGTTTTTGCAAAAGCTTGGCAGTCGGTTATTATTTTGAACGGAATACCTAATAGGTAGTGCCGGAATTTCTTGAGAGCCTCAATTATTGCTAGAACTTCTAATTCATAGCTACGTTTCTTTTTTTCGGCATCTATTGTCTTCCTACTCATGTATTGTACTGGATGAAACTGTCCATCCGTGTTATCTCGTTGAAGTAGGACAGCCTTCGCTTGAAGCATCGGTATGTAACTCCGTCTCCTTTTGATAGTCAAAGATTTTTAAAACTGGATTCGCGGACAATCTTTTCTTTAATATATTGAAAGCTGCTTCCTCCTCTGACTCGAATTTGAATGGCACATCTTTCTTAAGCAGCTCAGATAATGGACGTGCTAATAAAGCATAACCGTTAATGAACTTTCTGAAGTAGCCAGAGAGTCCTAGGAAACTCTGAATTTGTTTCTTTGTAGTCGGCCTCGGAAAGTATGTTACTGCGTGAATTTTCTTCGGTGATGGTTTAATTCTTCCATCTTCTATCACGTGGCCCAGATACTCGATTTTACTCTTCAAAAACTGTGATTTTTTCCAGTTGAACTCCAAGCCATACATTGATGCTGTTTCTAATACCATTCTCAGTCGTTCCAGTGCCTCTTCTTCTGTCATTGCGGGAATGATAAGATCATCCATATAGGTAAGTACGACATTTTTTCTGATCAATTCCTTGAATACTTCATTGACGTAGCGTTGGAACACAGAAGGGCTGTTACACATACCGAATAGGCATCGTAGGAATTCGTATTGACCGTTTGGAACTATGATGGACGTATATTTGCGGCTTTCTTCTTCAACCGATACGTGGAAGAATCCATTTTTGAGATCAAGCGCAGTGAATATTTTGGCTCCAGTCAACTTATCTAGCTGATCTTCTACTATTGGTAATGGGTAGTGATCTCGTATTGTTTTTTTGTTCAACTCTCTGAAGTCGCCGCAAATTCGAATGTCTCCAGTTTTCTTCTTGACAAGAACGATAGGACTTGCGTATTCTGATGAACTTGGCCTCACAATGCCGTCTTCTAACCATTATTTAATTTGCTTATCAACTTCATGTTGTTCTGGCCGCGACATCTTCGTGGACGTTGATAAATCGGTTTGTCATCTTTGAGAACAATTTTCATTTGAACGTTTGTTTCTTTTACAGCTACTGGTTTATAATCATTCATCAGCCTGATGACGTTCTCACGATATTGTAAGCTGCCTATGTCCACATTTAGCTCATCGCTATTCAACGTTATGTAACACAAAGGTCCCTTCAATGTCTGATAGTGGATCATTCTCCTGTTCGCGATTGTCGATGTTTTCTTCTTCTTTGTGCATTATCTCATTCGTCGTATTCGGTACTACCAGCTTGAGAGTACTTCGATCTATTACCATCATACTATTTCGCAACAAAGGTTGACCTAGTATTACGTCATATTGAATAGCGTCATTTGGAATAACGTGGACCTCTGTTTCAATTTTTACTTCGTCGACATTTATATTAGCTTTAAATCCGCCTATTGTCATGACTTCGTATTGGCCTAGACCGGTTATTGGCATCGCTGCGAAGCTCAACGTTGGTTTTCCTAGTTCGTCGTATTTTTCGTATTTCATCATGTTAATCTCGCTACCCGTGTCAATTAGAGCTACCATTTCACGTCCGTTAATTAATATGCATTTTTTCATACCGTGGAAATCTTCGACTTGCTTGACAACATAAGAACTTTTAGTCGTCGCTTCAGTTGGCTTGCTCGTTTTTTGTCCGGCGCTCGTGCGTTTTGGTTGTGTACAATCTGCCTACATATGCCCGAATTGATCACAATTGAAGCATTTTTTCCTTTCTCTTTATCTTGACAACTGTCAGACTTGTGTCCCTTGCGTCCACAATTAAAGCATCGCTCCTTATTTGTTTCAATCGCATTCTTTGTTGTCGATTTATTAGATTTTACTTCATTAGACTTTTTCATCTGAGTTTTATTCTTCGTCGTCGCGTGTGGAGCAGTAACGTATTTTGTGTACGTCCTTAGTTTATTCTTTAATTCTTCTAGTGTGCGTGCACCATAGAGGACCATCTTGTTGATATCATCGTCGTTAATACCTCGAATCACATAATCAACTATTGATTCTTCAGAAATATCTCCGTAACTAGCAATTTCTGTTACAGCATAAAGATATTGTTGAATACTTTCCTCTGTGATTTTTGTTTCCTCTTCGTTAATTCTTCGTGTAATTCGGCACTCGTTTTCTTTTTTTGAAACTCATTTAATAGGGACGTCTTAAGCTCTGACCAACATTGAGTATGTCGATCGTAGAAACTTAGCTGCTGTTCCTTTAATTGCTTTTCGACCAAAAATAGCCTTTTCTAGCTCATTGAGGTTAGCCATCCGTGCGATATCTTCGAAATCAGACAGCCACTTCTCGATTGGATAATCGTCGTCAGCCGTGAATGCTGGTATCAAAGCTTCTACATCTCTCGGTCGAATGGCACAGACCGTCGTTCGTGTATTAATTTCGTTGCGATAAATTCGTGGATCATCATCATGCTCCTGTTGGTAGTGTGTACGTCGTAAATAATCTACCTGTTGTCCTTCTTCATTGTAAGGTTCATTACGCTCTATACGTCGTGCGTCATGATCACGATGTCGAAATTCTTCATTGAGACGTTTTATCTCATCGGTAAGTCGTTGTATCTCGTTATCGTAATGCTGTGCATTATCCTTAAGATGTGGAGAAAATTCGGTTCGTCGTTGATATTCCATCTTTCGTCGAGGATCGTTGTCCACTCTTCGTCGTTCGTCGTGTTCTATGCTGCCTCGTCGTGAAATAGGTTGTTGCTGCATAGCTTGCTCGTATCGTCGTGGTTCTCCTTGCTGTCGTGCTTCTGGCACTGTAGCTGGGCGTCGTATCGTCGTAGTTTCCTTTTCTATTAGGCCATCGTCGTCGTTAGCATCGTCATTTATGCCTATATTTTCGTCGTCACTCTCATCTTCGTTTTCTGGCGTGAGCTGCTTTAGTGTAGCTAATCGTGTGCATAAACGCTCTGTTAGTTTTTCTGCAGATCCGGTCGTTTCGAACTGAAACCATGCACAAAGCTTAACCAACTCTTCGATCGTAAAAATATCGATTATAAAATCTAATTTAGCCTCGTATTCCCGATCGTCGTTAAAATGAAAACCTTTGAATGCGCGAACGTCTTTGCGATTCGTTTTCGGATTATACCTTGCTGTCCGTAGAATAATAAATACAAGGTGTTAATATCCTTCAACTTTGTGGTATAGCTACTTAGCTTATTCGGGAATATCTCTCCAAGAGTTAATTCGGCCATCCTTCTAACCGTCTCGAGTTTTACCTCGTGTGTCGAGCGTTGTAGGTTATGCGTCGTAGGTTAACTGTTGAATTCTGCGATTCCTTCACTCTTCGGCTCTTCGTTCGATCTCGGGTCGAGCCCCCAATAATATGTAGGAAGATATAATCACTCTCGTGCAATTTAAAATTAGATATTAGTATATCATGTAATAAGTGCGCGAAGGTAACTTTTGTGTATGTGTGTGGGTTAGGCGTGTGAGGTTCGGTGAGACAATGCAAAATATGATAATGTTAATGAGCACTTTATTCAGGCA
>NW_017280237.1:0-781 GCF_001594065.2 Cyphomyrmex costatus | reverse complement strand
TATTTGTCCGAACACCAAACTGCACTGACAAAAATGTCAGTGCAATATTTCTTGCACTCGTTCAGTTCTTTCGGTTGGTCCGGATCTTAGAACATATAGTACTGGAAGGAGCATAGGCATATGGTCCCTGTACATACATTCGGTTGAAGCCGAGAAGATTGACAAGAATGGAGAGATTAAGATCGTAGATTGTAATGCGCATACTCCATACGCGTGCGCGGTGGATTATCCACCGTGGATGCTAGAAAGCACGTTAATTATTTGCGAACTGTGTTTGGTTCTGTTCGATTCTATGAGTAAAAATTATAAGTGATTCGTGGCAATGTATTGCTATATTTGCAAAGAAGAAAATCAGGCGTCTTCATATCACTTGTAAGTTTAATTATTTGTGAATTATATACGGAATTTATAATGTTAGTTTTGAGGTTAGTTTTCGTAATTACTCTTTAATATCTAAAAATTCGAATCCATTATACGAATAAACAAATTTGTGAAAAAGATAATTATATCAGGCACAAATATACAAAACTTATATTGTTCAATAACCAATAAATAAATATAATTTATCATTAGCACTCAAAGACGTTTTTTATTCATCATTTAATAAATGTATAAATTATCACTTGGCTGTCACTTAAATGTTTTTCTTATTATAAATTGAAATTTATTAGCCTTTTCACTTTAACCTTAAATTCCTATATCAAATGTATACTGCAGCTGACTAGTGACCCTCTAATAAGAGTCTGGCCACCTTCTCCCCGGTTTGTGATTGGTCCGACAT
>NW_017280236.1:76191-76561 GCF_001594065.2 Cyphomyrmex costatus | reverse complement strand
CCTTCAGCTTTCATCGATTCATTGGCCTTAGCTACACCAAACTGTGTATCCAGTCTTCTAAAAATTTTAATTTTTATATCAATATATTTTAATTTTTATATCAATATAAATTTTAATCAATATATCATACGTTTATCATTTAGAAATATAATAACAGATTGTGAATAATATTGATATTAAAAAAGGTTTTCTTAGGAGTGAAAGATAAAATAAGTTTATAGTAATAAAATTAAAGCTGTTTGATGTAATAATAATAATATAAAAATTGTGCTGAATATTGGACTGAAGCGAACTGAGAAAGTTTATTTTTTTTTAAAAAAGATCTATTATATTGATTTGTAAGAATAGTGTTTTTTTTTTTTAAAAAAAA
>NW_017280236.1:50735-71326 GCF_001594065.2 Cyphomyrmex costatus | reverse complement strand
ATTCTGACAATAGTTAATTGTCTTTAAAATAATTCTCTGAATTGATTCACACGGTGTAATAAGTTTAGAAAGTTCAACAAAGTTCAGATCTAATGTACTTTCCGAACGCACTCAGATCAGCTGGGCGCTGGGCCCCTCGGCCCCTGTCCGATTATATCGCCATCTCTCAGAAAATCGAGCAACTACTGTTGAACGTATTTCTTGCTTGGTTATCGTGTCGAGTCTTAGTTTTGTAAACGAATTTACCATTTTTGCAGTTCAATGAAAATATCTTTTTTGGTGCTTTCAATCGCAATTCTGTAAAGTCAGTGTTGTTTATTCACGTAATACACCGGGTGATGAGACCTCATTTAGTCCATACAAGCAGTAAAACTTGTTTATCAAGGAAATATGTTCGTCAGGTGACACATCTACGAGTTGAAAAAATGTAAGTTTTTAACTTTTTTTCGATTTTAGCATATAATTCATCACACCACTTCCTAATTTTGTGTCTATATTAATCCTGTAAAAGGATTTCTCATTCCGTTCAGTCGTTTCGGAGATTTTCATAGAACTGTAAAGTACCCACAATTTCGTAGGTCCAGCATCCCCTTAAGAGGTTATATACGTTTAAAATTTTCAAAAAATTGATTTTTCAAAAATGATATTTTCTAAAAGTAGGTATTTAGAAGAATATTTCCTGAAAGTTTTAAATAGATCCGACAAATATTTCCAGAGATACAGGCTGTTGTGTACTTGCGTCCGACAGCGTTTCGACCGTTGCATGGTCTCACTGTGCGCACACTCGATTATAATGCGGCCTAATGCGCTTTTTTGGGACAAAAATATAAATTCATACATAAATAGTAAAATAAATATATTTACAATATAAAAAAAAATTCACTTTATTATAAATCTAAATTTTTCATATCGACAATAAAACTACTAGGGTTTGAAAGTTCGTGGTTTGTGCTCACTTCCATGTCGCACGCGAAAAATTGCTAAGTAGAAGTTGTGTGTTGAAAATCGTGATGAAATTAGTTGCGTGTAATTTTGCAACTAATTACATGACGATCGCCAACACACAACTCCTACTTAGTAATTCGCGCGCGACACGGAAGTGAGTACAAACGGCTCGCAAACAAAGATATATTAAAACTTTGGAAGATACTGCTGCTGCAGAAGAGCTGTTATATGGACCTGGAATAGATGACAATATGTAAGTAAAACCCAAATTTTTTTAAATACATTTTCTCTGGTTTTAAACTTTAAACGCGTTTTTCTCAAAACTACATTTTTAAAGTCGGTGAGCAATATATCTCAAAAACTAATGAATCGATCTCTCTAATTTTTTTTTTACTTACTGTGGACATGAATATCTCGTAATTAATCGAATATTTTAAATGCGTAGTTTTTTTTTTATTAATTAAAAAAGGACAATTTTTAAGGTAAAAATCGAAAACTTTTCTTTAATGAGCCGCCATTTTGTTTCTTTTCAAAAACCGAACGATTAATTACTAGCTTATACAATATACTAATGAAATTTTTTGGATTTTTGATTTCAGATGAGTTCCTGCCGAGATATGTTGCTCACCGCAAAACCATTTTTTTTTTTAATACGTCTCTGTAGACCGGCGCAGATTCTAAATTATTAAATATTTTTGTACAACAAAATTTTGAAATATACTTTAAATATAACTTTATTGGATGTACAAACTTAAACATATGTATATAGTTTCATTTTGTTTAAAAAAAATCCTAAAAAAATCGCTTTTTCCAGCCCTCTAAATGTATATAACCCCTTAACTAATCTGTTATTTACTTTTCGTGGTACATATTCAACATAGAAAATAACATAACGTATGTTCACTTTGAACTGGCACATTTAGTAATAGGTATATCAGTTACTTTTCGTGGTTATATATTATATTAGATAATATCATTTAAAGTATTAAAGGTTTAAATTATTATGTTACATTATTAGATAATCATTTTAATTTAGAAAGGTTTAAATTTTTGGGGTTAATTTTCAAAGGTTGAAATTTATTGGGTTTTCTATTTTGTGGTTAGGTAATCGTTTTAATTTAGGAAGGATCAAATTTTTGCGGTTAGTTTTCAAAGGTTTAAATTTGTTGGGTTTCAAGCATATTATCAGGAGTATATAAAGCTCTGCCTATGACGTTTGAACAAAGAAAATTATGTAAGCAGCAACAAGTTTGTATTAAAAGCACTGCTATGTCTGGATCATAACGCATGGGGGATCTAAAAATTTGGAACTTGGCACCTAGAATTCCAAAAGTATTCTCGCAAGTTCTACGTGCACGGGAATGTCTGTACAAAAATTATACTTTTTTAATTATACTGCTAACTTTAAATTGTACTTCTAAATTTACTTCCAAATATATACCTATAGTTATAAATTCTCCTATCCTTTCGGCCAGTATACTGTGATCCTGGATACGGTATTAACAATTAGGTGGATAGAGGAAAACCCTCATCACCAACAAAAACGTACGGGAAATTTTGCTCAATGCCTGGAAGAGGTGATGCTGCAGGTAATTTTAATTGGCCTGAATCTAAATGAGCTTTTAAAGAGCATTTGTTCCACACCCCAGAGTCACTGATACGACCATTAGTGCCAATATCAACATATATGAATCTTACATTTGCATCCACAACAGCCATAAGCACTATACTAAATGTGCCTTTATATTTATAATTATAATAATAGGATCCTGATTGTAAAGGGGGTTCAATTCTCACATGTTTCCCATCTATTCCGCCTATGCAATTAGGGAAGTTCCATTTATTTTCGAAGTCTTGAGCTATCACTTTCCATTCTAGTTCATTGGATGGAAATCTTAGAAATTCGTCTTTAAGTACAGCAACTAATGCTTGGCATACTTCTCTAATTATTTTTTATATAGTGCTTTGACCTATGCGAAATGACATTGACAAGCTTTCTTGCGTTTCACCTATAAGAACAAATAACACATCACTTTATTTAAATGTATGCTCATAGGATATATATTACATGAATTCATAAAGAAAATTCAAGAAATAACATACCAGTAGCTAAGTGCCTTAAAGTAAGAGATAATCTTTCAGCAGGTGGAATACTTTTACTTAAATGCGTATCTTGCTTTATTATTAAAGGTGTAACTTTATTCAATAATTTTTCAAAAGTAACTGTATCCATTCGAAGACATCTTCAGAGTAAAATGTATCTTGTTAATTATTTGCATGACACATACAATAGATACATTTTTTGTTTAATAAATATAGAATTGTAAATAAATATAGAATGTACATAAATGTAATAAAATATACCTTCGAAACTTATCCTGATCTTCTAACAAAAGTTCTGTGAATAAGTTATTGTATATATCTTGTTCCTTTCTTCTACCAATCCAAGGCTTCACCCATATTCTTTTTCTAAATGTGCGTTTTTCATTATATTCATTTATGATGATAAACATTAATAACGCTGCAATTTTCTTGCGGCGTTGAGAATAAAATTGATGAAACATAACACATTTTTTTATTATACACATGATATAACCTCAATCAAAAATTTCTACGTCGGGAGAGTCGGGAGCCAGTAGCCCTATTCTGTAACTCTTAACGACAACGTCGATATCGTTATAGTGTCGTTGCGCAGATATTTCATACGATAAAAAAGTTACGCAACGACACTGTAACGATATCGACACTGTCGTTAAGAGTTAAGAATAGGGCCTCAGAGCTGCTTTTTTGTAGTGTAATTGATCGACTCTAAGTTGGCAGTCAGAGTTGGCAGTCGAGTCAGAGTCGGGAGCTTGTAGTGTGATTACGGCTTAACGGACACCCATCTCAACGTACTGTTCCACCATACTAATAATAAACAATAATATAAGTTTAATGTGTTTAGTAATAAACAAAGGAATTAAACGAAGGAATTAAAATGAGCATATACCTCAACGCTGGATAGATTTAGAGAAAATATACTGTATTTCGTGGAATATTAAAACAAAATTTTATTATTAGTACAATTGTTAAACGTTTCGGCCTTTAATCTGGCCATCATCAGTAATCTAAATACTTATAATTTTATTATCTTCGATGTTTGTTTTGGTAAACCTTGACAAAAGGGGACCACTTTCCGATGACCTTAACCTTGACATATGTTGTCAAGGTCATGACCCTGAGTAACCTCCAACAAGTTTTAGCCATCGCTCGTCCTTCGTTAAAAAGTTATTAACAATCATAGTTTTGAAAATAACGTATGCTATTGCGACCGGCATACAAGTATGAACGGCCGCCCCTCGACGATCCATTTGCAACACATGTTTCCGGAATTTATTTTGCGATTATTCTAGCGAACCGGCCGCAAATCGCACGGTGCGGTATTGGTCAATTTCGAACGGGAAGGCGTCCCGATAAAATCCGTGCTAACCACGGACGACGAAGCGCGAGATAGAAGACGGGCGCATTAGCAACAATTTGCGAGTTCCTTTGCGAATATTGTACTGTTTAATATTATTAAGATATTTTAATAAAATGGTTGTTGTGTTTTCCATAATCGAGTGAATTATTTGATTATTTCGAGTATTCCTGAACCAGTACCTTCGTCCTTGGTGGTAAAAGGACGTGGCGATTGATCGGCCACTGGCCGGAGACAAGGACCGAGACCGCCGAGGATCGGCATGTTGGTCACACTATACATGTATGATATTAAATACTATTCTATACTTTTCCCTGTTCAGGATCGTTAAACTTTCCACGCGAAGTAATTTTCACTCCCTCCACCCCTTGCCAAGATATACACAACTTCCATGATTGTACTGTTGTTATGATTGTACTGTTGGGGGAAACCTCTACCTACGGGGCGGGTGCGGGAGGGGGGCGGACCGTAGATCCGACCCCTTGCACCCCCCCCCCGTATACGTGCGTGCGTGCCTGAATGTGTGATGAATTTTTGTACGATTGTATTTTTACCGTGATTGTATTTAAAATTTGACACTCGGGGGGCGAAACCTACTGCATTTACGTAAACACTGTACAATATAAAACGATTCGATAGTTGCGAGCTCCTTCGCAGTGTGGGGTTAAAATAAAAAATAATCACAGTATATACGAATCTAGAATTTTAATCAATAATTTCATTATCTAGTGGATATATTGCACTCATAATGTTACAGAATTTATCAATTCGTTTATCATAATTGTACATTCTTTTGAATATAAATTCTGCAATGTAATGGATAAAGTGATAGTCGCGTGTACCATAACGGTGAATATTTGCTCGCAGTTCTCTCCACAATCGTTCTACGAGTATGAACTCCGGTTTCAGAATCCACAAAATTGGTAGAATTATTTACTGTATAATGCTTGATGTTTCACACACACACACGAGGGGGGGGGCAAGGGGGCGGGCCGTAGGTCCCCTCCCGCACCCACCCCGTCGGTAGAGATCTGCCCCAACAGTACAATGATAGCAACAGTACATAGTCATGGAACAATCATGGAAGACGTGTGCCTCTTAGCAGCGAGGGGAGGGGGGTGAAAGTTACTTCGCGTGGAAAGTTTAACGTTTCTGAACAGGGAAAGATGTGGAATAGTACAAAATATCATACATGTATAGCAGAAATAATACGTTTATTTTAAAACTATGTTGGTTAATAACTTTTTAACGAAGGACGAGTGACGGCTAAAACCTGTTGGAGGTTACTCAGGGTCATGACCTTGACAACATATGCCAAGGTCAAAGTCATTGGGGGGGGGGTCCCCTAATCAGTACTTTTACCATATTTCTAAATCACTTTTTTATACATTTGTAATATATTTATACTCTAAAAAGTAAGTGATATCCGAAAAAATCATATATCATAAAAATGAAAAGTTTAAGCCATATTCAAAAAAGGATACTCAAAAATTTAAACTTTTTTATCTAACAATAATATATTACCATGAAAAGTATACTGATATATTATTAATTAAAGGTGCCTCGCTTCGCTCGTGCGCTCGTCGCGCAATAAACAACTAACCCCCACTCGTTACACATAGAACTTTTCATTATGAGTGCTCGTCGTAATGTGCCCTATACCGCAACGCTTTTGCGCAGAAGAGTGGGGTTAGAGAAATAACTCAACGGCTTGAGTTATCGGTTATTTCCCGCTCGCAAAAAAGCGTTGCGGTATAGGGAACATTACGTGCACGCGTGATGAAAAAGTACATTTTCATCATTTTGGTGTCAGACATTTTATAAATTATGTTTTAATCTGACATTAATATGTCATATTACTACAACATAACAATCAAATATTTTTTTATTACTACTACTATCTATTAATTTGTAAATTTTGAACAAGATATTTTTTTTATTATTTTAAGTTTATTGTAGTTTGCAATATTGTTCTTGCTGGATGCTATCTTTTTATTACTTTAAATTTAAGTTCTCCATCTGGCGCGTACATGAACGTGACTTTGTATTTTAACGGCTGGTGATGGTACTCCAGTTTATACGATCTCAGGAACTGAAAGTAATATCGTTATAATTTATGTTTTTTTTTAATTTTTCAATACACACTTTTATAAACTTAATTAAAGTTAAACTAATCAAATTAATTCGTGATAGTACTGCTGTAGTTTATTAGAGTTGCGTTTCAAGACCGACAATTGTTCGGCGCGCAATTTAGAAAGACTACATATGTGTAGTCTACACATATGTAGTCTTTCTAAATTGCGCGCCGAACAATTGTCGGTCTTGAAATGCAACTCTAATAAACTACAGCAGTACTA
This sequence comes from Cyphomyrmex costatus, assembly GCF_001594065.2. NCBI lineage: Eukaryota > Metazoa > Arthropoda > Insecta > Hymenoptera > Formicidae > Cyphomyrmex > Cyphomyrmex costatus. Next base: position 64,567 of record NW_017280236.1, on the reverse strand, counting down.
TCACGAATTAATTTGATAAGTTTAACTTTAATTACCATAGTATATCATTATATAAATTTACGCGAAATTATATACCTATAAGCAACTAAGATCCAAGCTAGACTGTTATAGGCTTCGTATTCGTATGTTCTTACATTGACGGTCTTTAGAATTGAATATTGTTTAAACAAATTAAATTAAATTAATAGTTTAGAAATTATAGCGTTTAAAAACTTAACATACATTTTTTTAAAATTATTATTAAATGGTTAAATAAGTACACATTGAATTAATATCAGAATTGTTCAAGTTATAATAGAGGACATGTTATCTATTGTGACTCTCATTCAATAATGTAGCGATTCGAAAAAAGTAAATTAGTAACTCAGATGGGAAAGTGTTGTTTATTTTACGTCATTAATTAATCATTCTTGATAAATCTGACATCCTATAATCGCAAAAATAATTGATCAAATCCACACAAAACTTGCTTGATCATGGCTTCCACAGGAGTCATATATGTACATATAATAAAATACTGTACCTTCGCGAGGAGCACTTGCATTTCGAGATCAGCGAATCGTCTGCCCAAGCACATTCTTGCTCCATAACCGTACGGTAACGATGCAAATGGATGCAGATTTTCGTTATTAGAGTCTTTGAACCATCTTGAAGGTTTAAACGTCTTCGCGTCCGCAACATATTCCTCCATGTTACCGGTGACAAGAGTCGGGAATACAACTTGAACCTAAAATCATATTTTAAATTAGATCGTCAAATATATACTCGATTATGAATCAGCCATAAATAAAAATAACTTATAACATTAATCAGAAATGAAAAAAACTATCTGTTGAGGCCGTGTTTAATAGTCTTGTGGGATAGACAAGATATACAAGATTTATTAATATTGTAACTACAGAACATGATTCTATGCACGTAGGACACAGACTTATCTCAAAATAGCATGAGTACGATACGATAACGTGTTTCTCTCGAAACATGCGAGCTAATACAAAAATCGTACGTTATATCACACACACAGGACCGCTCGCGAACGCCATCTCTCGTTGCTCTCTTTCTCATAGTACATGAAGTACACGAACACACTCATTCTTCGACACTCCCGCCGTTCGAGTACTTCAAAGACTCTCTATACTTAACATAGAGCGCAATAACTTAAATGTTTCCTTAGGTAGTGGTTTTGTGAATATATCGGCGTGCTGTAATTCGCTAGAAACATACTCAACTTTAACATCTCCTTCAATTACTCGTTCTCTCAAATAATGATAGCGTATATCGATATGTTCGCTACGTTTATGTAGCTCGGGATTCTTTGCGAGTTTAATAGCGCTTTGGTTATCAATATATAACGTCGTAGGTTTAGGACTTGTATTCTCGAGGTTGCTGATTAATTTCTTAAGCCACATGGCTTCTTTCGCTGCTGCTGCAACCGCTACATACTCTGATTCCATGGTACTTAATGTTACGTGTTTCTGCAATTGTGATGACCATGTTATCACACCATTTGACAAGAAAAATGCATACCCGGTAGTGGAGCGACGAGTGTCCATATCCTTTGCAAAGTTTGCATCAGAATAACCAGTGAGATTCAGTTCACTCTCGCCACTTCTATAGACTATACTCAAGTCGCTTGTACCTACTAAATATTTAAAGATGCGTTTTACTGTTTGCCAGTGGCTATGATCGTGTCTGTTTACATGACGACTGACAGCGTTTACTGCGTAAGCTAGATCAGGTCGCGAAACTACTGTTAGAAACATGAAACAGCCCACTGTTTCTCTATACGGTATACCGATCTGACTTGACGCTTCTTCCTTCGCTCTGCATAATTCTACATGCGGGTCCGCAGGTACGCTTACAATTTTTGCATTGTGCATTCTGAATTTTTCAATTATTCATCGCGTATCGGCCTGTTGGTATACATATAAATACAATTTTGTCGTTTCGATCGCGTTCGATCTGTAAACCGGCAAAAACTTTCGCATTTCCGAGCGTAATATTAAAATGTGAACTCAAGGGGACTCGACTATTTCATTCAACACGCGGATTGACTTGGCAGCTAACAGACCGTCGCGAAGAGAGCTAAGTACACTGTCTCGTTACCGATTATACCTTGAAAAATGCAACTGTCCGCGTCACAGGGTTTAAAGTTAAACTTTTCTAGAAATGTACGAAATTTCCGATTCCAACAGCGAGGGGACTGTTTTAGACCGTACAGGGATTTCTTAAGTTTACACGCTAAATTGACTTTCTCGCGGTCAACGTCTAGACCGTCGGGAATCTTCATCCATATTTCCTCTTCCAACTCGCCATACAGGAAGGCAGTTTGAACATCGAACTGAGTCAGTTCGAGATCCTTTTTGGCTACCAATGCCAACATTGCACACAGTGAGTCGTACCGTACAACGGGTGAATACGTCTCGTAATAATCCAGTCCGGATCGTTGCTGAAACCCTCGTGCACATAAACGAGCTTTGTATTTGCATACCTCTCCTGCTGTATCTCTCAGTACTTTGAACACCCACTTTGAATCAACGAGTTTTTGGTCATCTTTCCTCGGCTCGATTATCCAAGTGTTATTTGTGCGATGCGCTTCGAGTTCGTTTAAAATCGCTTCCATCCATCGACAAGAGTCTGGACCTGTGATTGCCTCCTGAAATGTGACGGGTATATTATATTCGGCAATATTTACTTCATACCTGCTTTGAGAGTAGTTCTCGCAATGTTCTCTTCAATATTCCGGGTTTACTCTTGTTTGCAATTTTGAGTTCGTCTTCCGCATCGCTGTAGTAAGATTCGTTCAGTGCAGCCGCTTCGTCCTTTGTATTGGCTTCTGGATTCTCTTCTATCACGGCCGTGGGGAGTTCAATGGCTGTTGTACTTGTTTTACTTCTCGTAGCTTGACTTTTTTCGTTCTCATTGATAACGACATTACGAGAGATAACTATCTTCTTAGATTTTGGATCATAAAGTTGGTAGTTAGGAGATTCGACTTGATATCCAACGAGAATCATTTTCTTTGCTTTTGGGTCGAGTTTCTTTCGGAACTGTTTATCGATGTATACGTATGCATTCGAGCCAAAAATTTTTATGTGGGATAACTCGGGTTTCTTTTTCATCCACATTTCATACGGCGTTACGTTGAGATTCGTTCTAGATGGCGTTCTATTGAGGACGTGAACGGCCGTGCTTATCGCCTCAGCCCACAGGAACAAAGGTAGTTACTTGGCGTGTAGGGTACTGTTGTCACAATCTGTATACCTCGACTTGACAGATAACTCTTCATCTGAGCATTGACATATTCTTTTCCATTATCAACTCGTAAGACTTTTATTCGACGTCCAAATCTTGTCTCTATCATCCTTTCGAATTCCTTGAGACGTTCGAAATCATCTGATTTGTGTTTTAGAAAGTACACGAGCCTAAAACCTGAGGCGTCGTCCTTGAAGACTGTGAAATATCTCGATCCTCCAATGGAGTCTGTTGAAAACGGTCGGCACACATTAGAATGAATGTACTGTCCTGGCTTGGTATTTTTGCGTTCGGTATTGTCTATGAATTTTAAACGGTGTGGTTTCCCGATTTGACAGGATTCACAGAAAAAATTATTAATGTCAGTCATTTCAACTCCTTTTATTAAGTTCTTACTTGTCATATCTTTCAGCGTTTTGATATTCCCGTGCCCCAACCTCTCATGCCATGTTCTCAGAGTTGCTGTCACATTTGCATCCTGCATCGTTGAAGGTTCTTTGACTCTGAAAAACATTCGGTATATTTTGTTTTCTTGTTGAACACCTACTGCTTTGACTTCTTCTCCGCGTGTTATAGTAACACCACGATTCTTGAATAATACACTATAACCTCTTTTCGCGCATTCTCCGACTGAGAAGAGATTTTTACGTATTTGCGGAATATACAAGACATTCTCTAATTGAGCTTCGCGCCAATTTCCGTTTACTAGTGTCTCGATTTGAATTGTTTCAACTCCTGTTGCTTCGCATATGTTGTTATCTCCGAGTGACACTGATTCACCGGTAATGGGAGTAAATGAGTCGAACCACTCACGACGATTTGTGACATGTGAAGCGCCGCTGTCTGTAAGCCACACATTGTTAATGTCCTTGCGTAGTAATTCCTTCTCGTCTGCGTTAGATGACGTTGTTTCATTAATAAGTTTCGACCGTAAGTCGCTACCATGAATGCGGCTTTATCGCCGTCGTCTGATGCCTAATTCATACTAGGCGCGATGAGCGATGCGCGACGAGCGATAACCAATAAAAACTCTGCTTTACATCGTCGTGTGAGCTAAAGCAAAGCTTTTATTGGATATCGCTCATCGTTCATCGCCCATCGCATCCAGTATAAATTAGGCATGACTCGTCTCGCTTTTTCTTCTGGCATTCCCGCGCGAAATGACTGAGTTTCCTGCAGTAGTGACACTTCAAATCCGTTCGAGATTTGACATTCGACTTTACTTTTTGTTCTTGTTTATTTCCTCTTATTTTTTGTTTGACGTTGGACTTTTCACTTATGTTCATGGCGGCTAACGCACTCGCCGTTTCCTCTTCGGCTGTTAACCGAGCTTCCACCTTCAATAATCGTAGTTGTAGATTACTCAACGTCTGACTCTCCGCCTCCACGCTATCTCAAGCGGTAACCAGCGAGTTGTACTTATTGTTAGACGGCAGACTTGCCAGTATTTTTGCCATAACAGCTACATCGGATACTTTTTCTCCTATATCTTCGAATTGTCGAGCCATGTTTCGCACTTTTGCGAAATGTTGTACAGAGTCACTCACGTTCATTTTGTACTGGTGGAACTTCTGTATCATAATTAGCTTGCTCGACTCGGATTTCTGTTCATGTATCGTTGCCATGTATCGTCCACATTTCGTGTACAGTCGTGCACGTTAACAAGCATTCTAGGTGTCTGTCTTCTATAGACGATGATATGATGAACATCGCCTTTGCGTTATCCTTATCCCACGCTTTACTCGCATCACCCGTCGGTTTGCTTCTTTTTCCATCTACCACATCTTTTACACCGTATGCGACGAACACAGTATTCATTAAAAATTTTCACGTCTGAAAATTAGTCCCGTCAAGCTTCTTGACGTTTCTGATCAATTTTTCGTCTAACATGTTTTCTCGACACACGCGATTATACACAGAGAACAAAATGATTAATGTTTTAATTTCTTGGAAAGAAAGTTTCGATTTTGCACACATTGCCTGGGCCCATAACCTGTTGAGGCCGTGTGGTTTAATAGTCTTGTGGGATAGACAAGATATACAAGATTTATTATTATTGTAACTATACAGAACGTGATTCTATGCACGTAAGACACAGATTTCAAAATACACTTACCTCAAAATAGCACGAGTACGATAACGTGTTTCTCTCTAAACATGCGAGCTAATACAAAAATCGTACGTTATATCACACACACAGGATCGCTCGCAAACGCCATCTCTCTCTCTCTCATAGTGTATGAAGTACACGACCACACTCATTCTTCAACACTATCTAATAAGAACAATTTGCTGTTAGTGTTGCGATCGAATAAACGAGTATTCTTAATTACTAAATGAGTACAAAATTATATGCTAAACGTTTCGGCCTACATCCGTCCTCAAACAGTCTCACATGGTTAGTATGTCATGTGTAGATGAGTGGAAGACCAAAAATCTAACAATAAGTAAATGTGAGACTTGTAATAATTATATAAAGGTAACAGAAGAAACACCAAATTCACTTAAACATCCATGGCTAAATATAAAGTTGTAGTAAATAACTTAAATGATCGTCAAATAATTAATTGAAAACAATGGTTAATAATTAAATTAGAGTAAATTAAAGTTAAAATAAAGATAGATTATATGTCGCCAACGTAATGGATTATCTTTCAAATGTGTGTGAAATCGCTGTTTCGATCTCGACTGAGATCTCGAATGACGGAATGGATTGGTGGACTGGACGGTTGAGAACACTGAGCACTCCTTTTTTAACTTGTTGTATGCAAGTTTTATTCACAAAGTAAACGAAGTGTTATTCGCGTGGCACGGCGAGAGAGACGATTAACTGCGGTTAATACGCCGATACTTATCCACGACGGTAGCCGTGATAAGAAGTACAAAGTAACGAGTCGCGGTAGCGAACCCGTAGAAAGAAAGCAGCTGCTTTCAACGAGTAATTTGAGAGCACAACTTGACACGGCAAGTACTGATTTGTGTCTGAGGGTAGAATCGCGCTGCGCGATTAGCGCGACGAATCGGCAGGACGACAGCGACATCGGTATCCAAATATGCGGCTAAATTGTAGTAATGATATTCGCAAGACGGCGCGGTGAGTGCGACGAAAGATTCACGGATGGAATCGATGGATGGCGCAATCGATCCTTCTATTCGGCTTTGTAGCGCGAAACTTATCCTATTCCGGAATAAAATGAATCAACCGAATTATCTTAAATGTAAAAAGTTATGAACGCGTACGCATAAAGACAATAAGACATCGATGTTATAAACAGATGTTATAATCGCATAGTGACAATATTCGAGAATCGATATCAATGTCAAAGATAGTTAATAATGTTATTCTATGTATGACGCGCAAGCGCATTGTTAAGGACATACATCGATACATAATTCAAAATATACAATTACACTTAATAACACAGCTCCACAAAATTAAGGGTGGGTCTTGATGAATGAACCAGACTAGTTGATTCTTATAGATTTTTCGATGCTGAAACCGAATCCGACCTCCAAATTTGTCCATCACGTCAGGATTTTGCGTAATTTAACGTTAAATGTGCCAAAAATGCCACAAAACGTGAGAGGCAAGGGTACTCACGTTAATCAAGCACCCCAAACGTGAGAGGCAAGGGGACTCACGGTAAACAAGCACTCCAAAGGAAACAGAACTTACTACGTCCACGTCGTTGTTTCTGGGTAACGCTAAAAGTAAAGTCAACGCGCTTCTAGTACTTCTTGTATCTTCTTCAATTCAAAAAACAAGGCACTTTTTTTAATCTTGAAAATTGATTGTAATCAATTGAGACATAAAAATTCTCCCACTTTTTGGGTAGGGGTAAAAAAGTAAACTTTTCTATTAAAAAAAATTACTATGACCGTCATATGACCTTGAAAAATGACTTCAAAGTCCACCTTTCCTGCATCTTTATCCCATTTCATTTCGGTAATTATCATAAATGTATCTTTTCCATAATTATTCCGTCAAAAAATTCAAACAACTACTTATTACAGTTCTTTTAGTCTTTCACCTTAAAATGACCTTTGCAAGGTCACGTAAAAAAAAAATGACATTACCATTTTCAACGTGAAATTTCCCGCTCTTTTCAGATCCGGAAACAAAAATAGGGCTTCCCAATTAAAAAAAATCACTTTGACCTTGAAATGACCTTGAAATTAAATTTCAAGATCAAAAACAATTTCACGGTTGTATGGCCCCCTTGGTCCTGAACAACTTTTATCTGAACCATTTTCTCGTACCATGCATAGATTTTAATAAAGACAATTTAGATAAATTTAAAAGGCGAGATCGCTCAAAAACACTTGAAAATTGGCGGAAACTGTCCTTTCCTCCTCTGATAGTCAGTAAATAGTCATAAAAGGTACGTAAAGTGAGCCTATACTTGGGCAGAATCACACAGTTTAACAGCTGATGAAACGAGTGAAATATACGCTTTTACGTATAAAATTTCACGATAATTGCAGTTTCCGCCAATTTTTAGGACTTTCACGAGTACGAGGGAAGTCACATTTTCACAAATAAGCTAATATTGACGAAATGGCACGCAAGAAAAATTAATGTTTTTCTCGCCTATGACGTCACAATTACAACATGGCCGTCGCCGGTATTCAGGAGCCTTAAACACATAAATTATTCAATAAAAGAAATAAAGTTAATTAAATTAATAATAAAATTAATATTAATATTAATATTTCGCAAATTTTATTAAATTAATTGTTGCTGACATGAGAATAACCTTGACTTCGTCCAGAATTTGCTTGCAATAATCTTTTAACAAGTAGTATAAGAACATCCAAATTTTGATCGCGTTCATGGATTTCATCTAATATAATGTGAGTATAATCCAACATGTGTTTATTGTAAATCAAATGTGAAGGAGAATGTCAGTGGTGCAGTAAGTTAAACGAGTTTCATTTGAGATTTCCTTTTGTGTGCATACCCACCTGGTAGCCTACAAAGCTACCAAGACACCAATTTTCTTCTTAGCTCACTCTTTTGGCGATACTTATAGCAGTAATTCGTCTTAGTTGCTTAACTATATTAACATAATTTTGTAATTTTGTAACACTGCGTATGATGCTCGTAGGCATAATAACGGTGAACCAGATCTTCCATAAATCACCTATTAGGAGAATAAAAAAGAAATAAAGCCTATTTAGATTCTTCAATTAATAATATTGCTGCATAAAGCCCTTACCGATCGCCTTGTACATTTTATCGCCATTCACATACATGAAGTTTAGAAAGTTATATTCTACTTACAAAAGTTTGAGGTTACTTATAGTTTTAAAAGCCACATAACAAATATAAAGCATTCAACGCCATAAATCTTATGCCAAACGGATATAGACTTTCTAAACTTCTTGTAATATAATAATATTGTTGTCCCGTCGACACGTCACTCGCACACGTTTGCGAAATAAAGAGAACTCGCAATTAAATAAACAAGAACGTTTATTGTAACACAACAGAACGATTTATAATCAGAGATGAGAAATCACGTCCGAACGCGAAGACAGCTCTCATCCAAGCCTGTCAAACAACAACGATCGCGTTGCTTGGTAACGCGATCTTCCTTTCCAGGGACAGCGAATTCCTTGGAACGTTACGGGTGTCAGCAAGGCACGGGCATAACACTGCCCTCTCTCTTATAGATTGTCGTCCCGACAATCAGAACTTCCGAGGCTTAAAATTGGCTTTCCTCCGAAATCTCCGGACCAGTTCCCCGCTCCTTGACCGTGCTGCTGCAACAGTTTACTTCAGAGCCATGGCCTCTCCGGAGCCAAATACGGATGCCTGAGGCCCCTTTCCTTTCGAGCAGGACCCCTTTTCAGTTCCTCCGCAGAGGGTAGCTAGTCCTCCGGAAGAACACTTTTTGGGCTTCACCTCGTTTTCTTTAGGAAGTTTGGTCCTCTTGCCTCTTCTTTTGAGCCTGGACAAGGGTAGGGAATCTGACGTTACAGCAGTACCTTTGTCCCAAAGGACTTCCCCCAAGTCCCTGCCTCGGCATTTGCCCAACATCCTGCGGAAAAACTGCAGTTCAAAAACCGCAGGCGAGGCAGTCTTCTAAAAAAAAGGTTTTGTGCAAAGGCTTTTTCTCAAAGTCTTGCTATAAAAACTGCTCCATCCGTGTTTCTTATCGCACCCTGTCGCCTCCAGTCAATACGTTCGATCTCTAATACAACATCCTGTAACTCACAAAAAAAGATAACGCGCAGTTTCTACCGTAAAATTACAAGTCAAATAATCATTAAGTGATATCGGGCTCCCCTCTCACGAGTCGAGCTCACCCCGCTGAGTTCGACTATTCCATGTTTCCCGTATTGCCTGGACATTCCGCACGGAAATGTCCCTCTTTTCCGCACTCCCAGTATTCTTTCCCGCGACCGGTTTTTATTTCCTTATAATCCTTCCCCTGCACTTGATTCTCCTCCCCCTTTTCTGTTTCACGATCCCTCTCTTTTCCTTGTTTAAAACTAAAATTATTTCCCTCTTTCCGGTCAAAGCTATTCTCCTGAATTAATTTTATGGCTTTTCGATAGCCAACCTCAGAGACGTAATTCCCTCTAACTGTAAAGTTCTCTTTAAGAAACCGTTTGACAACGCGGAGACAAATTGCGCGCAAGCTATCTTATCACGCACTGAATCCGTGCACTCCGAGTAAGCCAGCCGTGCCAATCTCTCTATATCAGCTCCAAGTGTTGCCACGTTTTCACCGAATTTCTGTTTTCTATCGAAAACTGACTATAATAGCTTTGTACCGACTGACTTTCTCCGAAACAAAGCTCTAATTCTGATTTCAGCTCCGCGAATTCTAAATTTTCCAAATTTACAATGGTCTCTAAAATCACGCGCGCTTTCCCTCTCAAGCACGATGCCAAAACAGCGGCTTTCGTACTATCTTCCCAGCGATTTGCAAACGCTATCAAATTGAATTGTGCCAGAAATTCGCGCAGAGAGCCATTTCCGTCATACGTATCCGGCTTTAATTTAACATTCGTTTCCGTGCGGAACGAAGCCGGCGGCACAGCACGCTCGCACACATTCGCGGAACACGCGCCTCCGAGCGAGGGCTGTAAAATATCGCGACGCAATACACTCAGATCACGCTCTTGCGCATCCGCGCCACTCCCATCACCCGCCGAAAAACGCGCGACATTACGATCACACGCGTCCGCGGAGACATTGCCATTATTATAGTACGACTTAGCTGCGCGTGACGAAGCTCCTCTCGCAGCTGCAGAATTTCTGCGTCACGCTGTTGCACCGACTCAATGAAGTCCGCTCTCGAGCGCCGCTGCTCCTCACGTATCTGCTGCATCTCTCGCAGAACCGCTTGAAGAGTCAACGCCGTCGGTGACGTCTCTTGTAGAGCGATCCGCGACTCCAATGTCTCTGACGTCTGCTCCGAAGCGACTCGCTCAGTTCTGCCTGCACCTCCGTTGCCTTCTGCGTATTCTCCGATTGCGTTCTTCCTCTTGTAACGACCGGCGGCGACCGGATCATCGCACACTACCGAACACTTGAATCGGACGAGCCCCCAAATGTTACGTCCCGTCGACGCGTCAGGCTGGAGTCCCATGATATGTAATCAGATCTCTGCAATCATTACTCTACTTTCCTTTCTGCGATTGTGATTGGTCTCACTGTTCCGTTCCGGTGTAATTTCCGTATCATGGGACATCACCCTCACTCGCACACGTTCGCGAAATAAAGAGAACTCACAATTAAATGAACAAGAACGTTTATTGTAACACAACACAGAAACACAACAGAACGATTTATAATCAGAGATGAGAAATTACGTCCGCGCGCGAAGACAGCTCTCATCCAAGCTTGTCAAACAACAACGACCGCGTTGCTTAGCAACGCGATCTTCCTTTCCAGGGACAGCGAATTCCTTGGAACGTTACGGGTGTCAGCAAGGCACAGGCATAACAGTATGTATAAATATAAACTTAAACGAATTGAAAGACTACCTCTGATATGAATTTATCGACGCATCGCCATCCGCCCGGTCCGCCGTGCTAACAGAGAAAGGAGCCAGAAAACGGAAATTGGAATCTGCAAATGCTAGTTATTTTACTCGCGGTTCCGCGAAATTCGAAATAAATGTAACCATTATTATATTTTCACGCAAGTACTCCCTGATAAAAATTACAGAGAGAAATGCGTTGACAGTTGTCAACGCGATACTACAATAGCTGCGTTCTGCAATGCAAATCTGAGGCGTTGGAGTGCTCTTTTTCTACAGTGCACTTGACATATGCTATAAATAAGAGCACTCGACGTCTTAGATTTGCATTACCGAACACAATAAATGACTATAAATGTAGTCATTTTTCAAGTTTTAACATTTTTTATCTCAAAAATTATTGATTTTATCCAAAAAGTCTGAGAGACAAAAAATGTTCATTCTTATCCAATTAAGCAAACAGAATTTTTTCGGAATTTTCGTTTAAAGTTTAGACTTTTTAAACAAAAAATTGTTTATAACTTTTTAATGATTACTTAAAAAAAATAAAGTGTATATGGGTCATTCCATGCCAAGTAGGCCACTCAAAACTTTTGGATTTTTGATTTGGCTGAAATTTTGATATATTACAGTACCCATCGCAAGAAGCTACCATAATTTTTTTCAAATTTTTTTATCAACATAGTCATGAGATATGAATTATTTTCAAAATTCGCAATTATCAAATGCCTATAACTTTGCGAAAAATAATCCAAACAAAACGGTTTTTTTTTTTAAATTATGTGTTTTTTTCTCTAGTTTTCAAAAAAAAATATCAAGAAAAGTTTCAAAATTGTTTTTTAATTTTTCTTTGTAATTTAATGTAAAAAATTATTAATTTTTTAAAGTATGACACTTTTAATTTTTTTAAAAAAATTCTCATAAAAACTTAAATTTATTTGATGATTTTTTAAAGACTAATTTGATCGTGGGCAAATTTTTCCTTCTATTTTTTTTCGAATTAATTTTTTTTTAATTTTGTATTTTTTACGCAATGGAATAATATGAAATCATAATTTTGTCATGATCTACAATTTTTTTATTTATTCTCAATATAATAAATAACTTTGATATTTTTACAATATTTTTTGAGAAATTGGGAGTTTTTCTTATAATTAAAAAATCAATAAATATTTTTCGTCGAGAAGGTATCAAAATTTATTTTCTTAAACGTTTAAGAAGTTTAAGACGTTTAAGAAATTATATAACGAATGGAACACAATCGTAGAAGTCGTGTGCCCCTTCGCAGGGGGTTGGGGGAGGTGAGAGTTGCTTCGCCTGGAAAGTTTAACGTTTCTAAACAGAAGGAGATGTAAAATAGTACTTGTTATAATACATATATGGCAGAAATGATACGTTAATTTTGAAACTTTTTTTGTTAATAACTTTTTAACGGACAGTGACCGCCACCTAAAACCTGGGGGAGGTTACTCAGGGTCATGACCTTGACAACATATGTCAATGTCAAGATCATTGGGGGGCGGGGGGGGTCCCTTTTCTATATATTTACCAAAAATTACATTGTATCAAACCTAATAAAAAAGGTTGTATTACTGTAAAAGAGTATTCTAATTCTGAGGAATGTAGAGTATGTAAATTATGTAAACGTTTAAGAAAATAAATTTTGATACCTTCTCGACTAGTCATGAGATATGAATTTTTTTCAAAATTCGCAATTTTCAAATGTCTATAACTTTGCGAAAATAATCCAAACAAAACGTTTTTTTTTTTAAATTGTGTGTTATTTTCTCTAGTTTTCAATAAAAAATATCAAGAAAAGTTTCAAAATTGTTTTTTAATTTTTTTTGTAATTTAATGTAAAAAATTATTAATTTTTTAAACAAACAAGGAAAGAATTACCGCCTATAACGGTCAAAGCTGGATCAAAGTGCTATTATAAGTATGTGTGAATTTTTATATGCTACATATGTAGTCCCCCCATAATTGCGCGCTGAAACATTCAGACATATAACGCATAAATACTACAATAGTATTATAATATCACCGATAAATACTTGATATCAAGTTTGTAGTATTTATGTGTTATATGTCTGAATGTTTCAGCGCGCAATTATGGGGGGACTACATATGTTACATATAAAAATTCACACATACTTATAATAGCACTTTGATCCAGCTTTGACCGTTATAGGCGGTAACCCAGTAAGCAAAATAATATTCCAGCAACGTTATTGAAATGATATTTAACAACATGTAACATTTTGGAATATGTAGTTGTTAACGTTGTATATAACGTTATCGTAAACAAACTTTGACGTACATTTAGAGATTTCAGTAATGTTGATATGGAGTTGCAATATCATTACAACTAATGTTGCGATAATATTTTTATTTCATTAGAACAATGTTGATATAAGGATAAAATATCGTTGGAACTAATGTTGCAGTAATGTTTTTCTAACATTAGAACAATATTCATATGATGATGAAATATCGTTGAAACTAATGTTGCGGTAATATTTTTCTTACATTAGAACAATATTCATATGACGATGAAATAGCAATATTTAGTAAATCAGG
>NW_017280236.1:4427-48551 GCF_001594065.2 Cyphomyrmex costatus | reverse complement strand
CTATTCCTTAAAATAAATATTGCGAAAAATATCACTTCGTCGACTCGCCTTCAGAGGTCTATAGTTATTCTCAAATTCTCGCAAGTGCTTTGACACACGTATAATTCTTCATATAGTACCTCGACTTAACATCTAACACAGGCGTATAAGGTAGGCTTCCATTACAATGCCTTACTGATGAGTCCAGTAATGGAAAGCCGGGACGAAACGCCAAAAAACATTGTGATATTTTTCGTAATATAAAGAATAAATTAATAAAGATCCAATTATTTACGGAATTTAAATTATCATCTTTATATTTAATTTGTAATTTATCAAGTATTTATCGGTGATATTATAATACTATTGTAGTATTTATGCGTTATATGTCTGAATGTTTCAGCGCGCAATTATGGGGGGACTACATATGTAGCATATAAAAATTCACACATACTTATAATAGCACTTTGATCCAGCTTTGACCGTTATAGGCGGTAATTCTTTCCTTGTTTGTTTAAAAAATTAATAATTTTTTACATTAAATTACAAAAAAAATTAAAAAACAATTTTGAAACTTTTCTTGATATTTTTTATTGAAAACTAGAGAAAATAACACACAATTTAAAAAAAAAAACGTTTTGTTTGGATTATTTTCGCAAAGTTATAGACATTTGAAAATTGCGAATTTTGAAAAAAATTCATATCTCATGACTATGTTGATAAAAAAATTTGAAAAAAATTATGGTAGCTTCTTGCGATGGGTACTATAATATATCAAAATTTCAGCAAAATCAAAAATCCAAAAATTTTGAGTGGCCCACTTGGCATGGAATGACCCATATATAAATGCTTTTTCGCAGAATAATATGAGGAATCGAATCTATAATCATTTTCAAAAAATCGCTAGAGTACCTTAATCGGTAGATTAATACATTTTCTACACACGCACGCACGCACGCACGCACGCACGCGCACATATCGAAGTTAAATCGCTACATATTTTACATAACACGTTTATGTGTGTGAGCGGCGTTTGTGTGATATTGTAATTATTATATATTATATACTTACCGCAGTAACTAGCCGAGACACTCATATTTATAAATGAATTTATATGCTTTTAAATAAAATTTTCAATAAATAAATAAATAAATAAATTTTATTATATTGTGTATCAGCAATCCAAAATACTTTTGTAGATATTATTTTTATTTAAGAAAATAAATGTTGTTAAATAATACCTACAAAATTTTAATGTTTCTGCTATAAAAAAGCGCTTTTAAATCGCTTCTCAAGAGCGAGCGCTTTCAAAGCGCTTTTTACGCGCATGTTCACTTTTGATCAAATATGACTTGAAATTAGCGAGTTATCCGCATGCAATAAAAGTGCATAATTAACAGCAGTTTTGGAAGGTGTAATCTGAACAGCGCTTTGAAAGCACTTTACACGCGCTAGTGTACTACGTGTGGCATTTCTGCTAAGCGTCTTTTATATACAAAATATCTCCCAACGTCGACAATCTCCACACCATCCCAGTCAAAATCATGGTCAAAATTGATTCTACGTTCTGTGATGACTGTGTGGTTACCGGTAGTCTTTTGATATCATTTCTATGTCCTTTAATTCTAGTTTTTAATGTGCGTTTTGTCTGACCCACGTATAACGCATCACAATCTTTGCAATGAATCTTGTACACCACATTCTTTTTTGTCTAACAAATTGCCTAGTTTATCTTTGTATGTTTTAATAATGACATTTAATTTATTGAGATTGAATTACGCTATCTTGACATTAATATCTCTCAATGCATTCCTCAGTTTACAAGAAACATTGGCCACAAACGGATAAGCAAACCATATTTCATCATTATCAGAAACAGGCTGATTTAGATTGTATGAGTTTTTTCTCTAACAATGATTTAAGACGTTTATTAATGGTATTAAAAATGAGATCAATCGGATAACCATTATTAAGTAAAGTTTAGATTACTGCTAATAAATTTTTTTTGTGAAACTTAGGATTTGATAATAAAAAAAGCTCTATCAACCATTCCCATGATCGTGCCTATCTTCTGGGAAAGAGGGTGTTGGGATAAAAAATTTAAATAACGACCTGAATAAGTAGGTTTGTGATACCTATCAAATTCTAAGGCTTTGTTGTTCTTAATAATCGTAATGTCAAGAAAGTTGAGTATCACTTCCTATCTCTAAGGTGAATTGCAAACGTGGATGAAACGAATTGAACATAGCAAGTATGTCATACGTTTTATCAAGGGGAGCCCCCATCGCGATGTCATCAACATAACGTACATAAAATGGTATATACAGGGTGTCATTAATCAAATCAATCAGCTATCAAGGACAGGTAGAGTATACCGAACTGAGTCGAAAAGTCTTATACCATTTTGCAGTTTACGCAATATTTAACGAGATATTAGACCTTAAAGATAACCGAATAAACGCTTTCGTTCGGCCTACTACTACCGAATATCCGCCATCGTTACTTGGCGCGCGGGGAGTGGGAAACGTCTCGCGCCGCGCACACCGCCGCGAGTCACTAAACTCGGACGACACGCCTCAGACCATCCCCGCGCCTCGCGACCCGCGCGCGTAGAGAGTGATTGACAGGCGTACACGCGTGGCAGTAGTAGGCCGGACGAACGCGCTTATTTGGTTATATTTAAGGTCTAATATCTCGTTAAATATTGCGTCAACTGAAAAATGGTACAAGACTTTTCGACTCAGTTCGGTACACTCTACTCTGTCCTTGATAGCTGATTCACTTGATTAATGACACCCTGTATAATCTTAAAGAGTTTAATGCTTTTTGTTCAATGTCCTGTAAAACTATATCTGCAATTACAGGCGACAACGGCGATCCCATCGGCATACCAAATTTTTGTCTATAAATTAAGCTATCAAATGAGAAATATGTTGAGTTGAAAATAAGTTGAAGTCCCTCAAAAAATTCTTCTTCCGAAATGTTAGTAATATTACTAATTAGCGGCCATCTACACGTTACACTGTCTAAAGCCATTTCTAACGGTAGGTTGGTGAACAGCGAGACAACAACCAGTGAAATCAGAATGGAGTTATCTTCTAGTGTTGTTTTGTTTAGTATTTTAATTAAATCGAAGTTATTTTTGATAGAATAAGGCGAATTTGAACTAACCTGTATGATAATTTTATGTTTTATAAACATGATGATGATATGCGCGTCATACATGGAATAACATTATTGGCTATCTTTGACATTGATATCGATTTTCGAATATTGTCACTATGCGATTGGCTGTTTATAGCATCGATGTCTTATTGTCTTTATGCGCACGCGTTCATAACTTTTTACATTTAAGATAATTTGGTTGACTCATTTGAAAGATAATCCATTATGTTGGCGACGTATAATCTACCTTTATTTTAACTTTAATTTACTTTAATTTAATTATTAACCATTGTTTTCAATTAATTATTTGACGATCATTTAAGTTATTTACTACGACAACTTTATATTTAGCCATGGATGTTTAAGTGAATTTGGTGTCTCTTCTGTTACCTTTATATAATTATTACAAGTCTCACATTTACTTAGATTTTTGGTCTTCCACTCTACACATGACATACTAATCATGTGAGACTGTTTGAGGATGAAGTGAGCAGCCACTTTCCTATACAATCATAGCATTTTGAAATGATATTCTTTGTGAGTTGCTACTGAAGATGACCCGGATGTAGGCTGAAATGTTTAGCATATAATTTTGTACTCATTTAGTAATTAAAAATACTCGTTTATTCAATCACAACACTAACAGATCTCATTAGCCCTAGTTTTTTTATTTCTAGTTTTATCGAGAGTTGACTTTTATCGAATTATAACATTAATATCATTTCTTATTGTAAGTATTATATACGCAGAAAGAACGATTTTGCTAAGGTATTTAAAAAGCTAGATACAATTCTGGAATTTTATTGGATGGTAAATCTTGACAATAACGGAAGCAGTTCCGAAATCTTTACCTTGACATATATTGTCAAGATCATGAAACTGAGTAACCTCCAACAGGTTTTAGCCGTCACTCGTCCTTCGTTAAAAAGTTATGTACAAAAAATGTTCAAGTATATAACACGAAAATTCCCGGCTTTAAAATATGTTGTTTAGGGGTATGTTCCGTTTTTACTGGCAGTGCACTAAACGTGACGTCCTAACAGTATATTGCCGCAGCTGTTTCAAAATTACTGTGGTACTGTCAGCACTGCTGTAACGTCGTATTTTGGAATAAATTTAAAGTGCTATCAACACTGTGACTGTCTCACCTCGAAAATTGCAGTAGTCGCAGTGACAACATGGATACCATTTATGACGTCATTGATGTTACTAGATTCTGTCGCAGTGCGCTGTGCACTAATAGGGTCTGCGCACAATGGAGTGTTATAGCCCGAATGGCTATCACTTATTTTATCAATTATTTCATTCAACCGGCATAGTAACCGGCACCGAAAATGCAAGTCTGCACATTCTTTAAACCGCGCGCGACAAAGCGTCGATCTAAGATCGTAGCGCGCGAAATACCTAAATGCACTCGGCATGGCAACCAACAGCGGAAGTGCAAGATTGCACATTCTTTAATCACGCGATCGCGCCTCTAGCGCGACGAATATTACCATATATGGTCCGATCGAAGACCAAAAGCGACATCATCAAACTCAATATAAGCGACCGCCTAAATGCCGAGCGCAGAGTCTTGTCTTAAAATCTAACCGTAACGGTACGTTACGCGCGTCACGAGAACCGAGTCAAATACCATCCGCGATAACGTTCGTCGCCGACCGGTCTAATAATTAAGTCACGAGCGATAACTTAAAGTATATTCATTTAATTAATCAACTTCATTGATTAAATAAAAGTTACGATCACTCAAGTTAATTGTAACCTATTATAATAAATAATCATATTAATAAAGGGTGCAACATTTGTAATCAAATATTAAAATTGTTAAATAAAAAGGGGTTATTTCTAATGAAAGTGTGGTGATGTGAGTGTTTGTTCGACGACCTTTTACAATTTCCTCGTTATCCTCGTGGGTTCCAACCCTTTAAGCGGATCGAATCCCAAATTATTATCTTGTTGCACCGAGAGGTACAACAAAATTGGTGGCAGCGGTGGGATCATCTGGTGAGATATCACCGAAGAATCTGAGGGAGAATCTTAGAGAACCCGACGATCTTAGCCGCTAGAGGAGACGAGAAAAGACCCGTGCAAACCGCGCAGTGGTAACGGGCCGGAGAGAAAGTACATCTCCGAATTACGATCTCTCAACTCAAGAGAAGATACGTAAAAATACACGGCGAGTGCATGCCGTAGCTAAGACTAGTTATTAGTCTAGCAATAAAATTTAAAAGTGAGTCGACAACGCCACGCAGAGGCCGACGCCCGGAGCTACCAAGGTACCAAGGAAGGCTGCCAGGACCCGAGGCGTACGAGAACCAACCACCAACGACCTTGCATCGAGACGGTGTCAACCAGGAAATAGCGCAACATCGACAGCCAACACGGACTGCGGTGGAAAGGACTTCGCAGAACTTCAACATCCGAATAGCTGAGCGAGCCGATCAGCGCAACAATGACGCGAGCGATTCTACTAATGTAAGTCGTACACATGTTATGCGATAAGACTGTGTATGTCTGAAACGAGAGACACACAGGATACCGACCCGTGTAATCATAGATTAACGATAGACACCGCCGAGCGAGCGAATAGCGAACCGCCGTTGAATGTAACAAATAACGCACGCGATAATTTAAACCCGTCGATCGAAAACGACGTAAACTTATCCCCTCACGTGATAACCGACCGCGAATTTCAGTTAGATCTAGACGATTTTAACTTGATAAAACAAGACGCGATAACACGCGACAAAAATATAATTGACACAGACGAGACTACTCAAAACAGCCGTGACATGACGACGCGTACTCCACCCAGGGATCACACCCCTGAACGTTTATTAACGCCAGGCGAAGATAACGCCCAAAATATAAGCAACCCGCAAAATCGCGGAACACCGGAGAATAGGCGCGGAAGAAGAGTGACCTTCCAAACAGACCACTCCGAAGACGAAGACGACACGCAAGACTCAATAGATACGCGAAACCGCGACGAAACCGAAACTAGGCATGACCGAAGAGTAACCTTCCAGCCTGCCGAGAATCCTCTGTTATTAGAGATGTTACATACGCTACAAGAATTACGCGTACATATAACGCAAAATCGAAGCGAAACAACCACTCCCGATCGCAACAGAACTTCGCGAAATTCCGACCGACTTACGGATTATTCGTTAATGCAACCACCTCGCGAATCCGGAGGATCACTTCACTTTCTAACATTAAAAGAAGCGCGTAATATGATCCCCGAGATGGACGGCACCTCGCGAGATCGCGTGCAAGAATTTCTACAGGCAAGTGAATACGCCATACGACATGTTCATCCCGCGGATGCATCTACTTTATTAGAGGCCGTATTACACACAAAGTTCAAAGGAAAGGCGATGAAAGCTTTCAAAAATAGGGAAATTATCAGTTACGAACAACTGAGGGACGAGCTGGAAACGGAATATTTAAGCCGAAGAAGTACCGCGCATCTACAGCTCGAATTCAATGCACTGAAACAAAAGCCGTCGGAAACCGCGCAAGATTTCGGTCGCAGAGTAGATAATCTAGCCATGGACCTATACGATTCTATGGAAGAAGGAAAACACCATACTCCCGATCAACAACGAGCCATATTAGAAAATATCAAAGATCAGGCCCTCTTAAACTATCAAATCGGATTGCGCGAAGAAATAAATACATTGGTGCGCTCTCAACATTTCCGAACGTTACAAGAAGCCATAGCCGGAGCGAGTTCCGAGGAAAAAATAAAAGGTCTAAACGACCGACACCGTGCGTATCAACGGGATAAGAAGACGGATTCACCCTCTTACTCCACGCGAAATTTGCGAAATCCCGCACCCCAATGCGGTAAATGCGGAAAAATGGGCCACATCGGTCAAAATTGTCGGACAAGCCGCTACGCGAATAAATTTTCCTTGCCTCGTGCTGAAAAGCCAGCAGGAATTAATACCGTCGAGAAATTTTGCACATATTGCAAAAAGGCGGGACATAATCGCGAAGAGTGTTGGATACTCAACGGGCGACCAGATAGAAATACACGACCACGCGCGAAACGCGAAACGGATAGCAAAACAAAGCGAGTAAACTCTGCCGTAAAGGTGAGAAATCAAAGGAAGAGCAAGAGAGATAGCGACAGCGAGGAAGAATCATCTGATAGCAGCGAAGAAGAAGGAGCGAAGGCGCGAAGAAAGCGACCGGCAATAGATCATAAAATTGCACAAGTAACCGGATATAATGCGAATAGCGGTCTTAGACTAATAACGCTACCTATAAGGGAAATGGAAAAGGGGCGTATAAATCTTTTATTTGACACCGGCGCTACACTAACGCTAATTAAAGTGGGAAACTTGAAGGACGCAACTATCATAACAGAGAAGCAAATGGCCCTCACTGGAGTGACAGGTCATAGAATCAAAACTATTGGAAAAATAAAGGCAACAATATTGATAGGAGACAAAAAAGTACGACACACCGTGCACGTCGTGAAGGACGACTTCCCTATCGACTACGCAGGAATACTCGGCATGGATTTCTTGCAGAAGCATAAAATTAAAAGCGATCAAAAAACTTATCTACAAATTGATGGAATAAAATTAAAACTCCATCCTTATAAAAAATGGACGCTGACTCCTCGCAGCGAAACAATTATCCAAGCAATGACCGACCAAAATCGCATTGGAATAGTAAAATCAGAAGAAACCGCGCCAGGGGTTTTCATCGGGAGCTGCCTTGTACAGCCCTGTAAATATATGTGCCCCGTGAGCATCGTAAACACTACGGAGAATGAAATAGAAATACAAGTACCGCAGGTAAAAATTGAAGATCTTACAGACGACTTTAATGAAGCGCTAAACATTAACCACGCGACAAGCAACGATAAAATCGAACTACCGCGTGAAGAAAAAATTAAGAGTCTACTAAGAGTTGCTCATTTAAATCAAGAGGAAAGAAAATCATTACTAAACATATGCGAAGAATTCAGCGACGTGTTTCATCTAGACGGAGAACCACTGACTCATACGACAAGGATAGCGCATGAGATAACGACGCGAGCCGACACCGCGAGCGTGAACGTGCGACCGTATCGTCTCCCCGAGAGACACCGCAGTGAAGTAAATAAACAAATTCAAGAAATGTTGAAACAAGAAATAATACGACCGAGTAGTAGCCAATGGAATGCACCACTCTTAGTCGTACCGAAAAAAGCCGACCTTAACGGAAAACCAAAATTACGAATCGTAATAGACTTTCGAAAATTAAACGATCTCACTATAGGGGATTCGTTTCCCCTTCCGAATATAACTGATATACTAGATCAGCTGGGGAACGCGAAATATTTTACAACTTTAGATCTCGCCTCAGGATATCATCAAATACCTATGGCCGAGCATGATAAACATAAAACTGCTTTTTCTACAGCCTACGGTCATTACGAATTTAATCGCATGCCGTTTGGATTAAAAAATGCGCCCGCGACATTTCAACGATTAATGAATACGATATTAATGGGCTTACAGGGATTAAAATGCTTAGTATATTTAGACGACATCGTCATATACGGACCAAGCTTAGAAGAACATAACAAACGATTAATCGACGTACTTAAAAGAATACGTAAAAATAATTTAAAATTACAACCTGATAAATGCGAATTTTTACGAAAAGAAGTAGTCTATTTAGGACATATAATAACAGAAAACGGAATTTTGCCGGATCCGAATAAATTAAAAGCCGTGAGTACATTTCCAGTACCAAAAAAGGTAAAAGACATTCAATCGTTTATCGGATTAGCCGGATACTACCGAAAATTTATAGAAGATTTTTCGAAAATCGCGAAACCTCTAACTAAATTAACAAAAAAGGACGTAAAATTCGTCTGGACCACCGAACAGCAAGTAGCATTCGAAACTTTAAAAAATAAATTAATATCCGCACCTGTACTAATTTATCCGGACTTCACTAAAGAGTTCATCGTCACGACCGACGCGTCAGATTTCGCCGTCGGCGCCGTTCTGTCTCAAGGTACGGTAGGTCAGGACCGACCGATAGCGTACGCTAGCCGCGTACTATCGCGAGCGGAGCAAAATTATAATACTACTGAAAAAGAATTACTTGCAATTGTTTGGGCAGTAAAACATTTTCGCCCTTATTTATACGGAACCAAATTTAAAATTGTTACTGACCATAAACCATTAATATGGTTATTTAACGTTAACGATCCCGGATCGAGACTCATCCGGTGGAGATTAAAATTAGAAGAATACGACTACGAGATAATACACAAGGCCGGTAAAAGAAATACAAACGCTGACGCCTTAAGTAGAAATCCTATATGCAGCATCAAGGAAGACGAAGAGGATGAAGAAAACAAGGAGAAAACGATGCGCGAATATACAGAAGAAGAGAAACGTCGATTATTATATGAATATCATGACTCACCGACAGGAGGACATCAAGGTGTGACACGCACACTAAATAGAATACGATTAACGCATAACTGGCGAGGCATTACAAGAGATGTCGAGAATTATATAAGTAAATGCGAGAATTGTCAAAAAAATAAACTAAGTCGGAAAACAAAAATGCCGTTAGAAATTACCGACACCCCCGCAAAACCTTTCGAGAAATGCGCACTCGATATCGTAGGACCATTAACGGTAACTACAGCAGGGAATAAATATATCCTCACCTTTCAGGATAATCTAACGAAATTTAGTAAAGCAATACCTATTGCAAATCAGGAGGCCGCAACAGTAGCAAAAGCCTTTGTAACGCGAATAATTGTTGAATACGGGATACCAGAAAAAATTTTAACCGATCAAGGTACAAACTTTGTAAGCGAAATGTTTAAAAATATTTGCAAATTATTAAAAATCGAGAAGATTCAAACAACCGCATACCATCCGGAAAGCAACGGAGCATTAGAACGTTCACACCGAACGCTGGCGGAATATCTTCGACATTATATAAATGAAGAACAAAGTGATTGGGATGAGTGGCTACCATATGCGATGTTCACGTACAACACGACACCACACACAGCTACAGGATACACGCCATTTGAATTAGTCTACGGACACGAAGCTACCTTACCAACATCACTAACGATACCACCAAAACCGTCATATACGTATGATGACTACGCTCAAGAATTGAAGGAACGATTACGAGCAACAAATCAGATAGCAAGAGAACATCTAAAGGAAGAAAAAATCAAGGCAAAAGAATATCACGATAAAAAAGCTAAAGAAATTAAATTCAAAATAGGGGACAAAGTACTTCTATACGACGAAACTTTACGTCGCGGACGATCGAAAAAATTAGACGCGTTATGGACCGGACCATACGTAATTTTAGAGAAAAATTCCGACGTTAATTATACTATAAAAATTGCGCGTAAAAAACTACTAACACACGTAAACCGTTTAAAAGCGTATATAGAAAATTAAAAATAATATTAAAATTAAAAAGGCAATTATAAAAAATTAATGTATATATTATAACTCACCAATAAAGATAGATAGGTGATAATCCAATAATAATCCAAGTGATAAACAGAATAAAATACACATAACTAATAGCTATTCACTACATTAATAATAAAACATTTGAAATATTAATAAAATAATAAAAGACTAATAATAAAAGTTAATAATAAAAATATAAGTTCACTACATAGGCGCAGCACCACGACCACGACCACGATTCAGAAATAAAATACGATAACGCTAAGATATAAATGTAACCGGGCGAAGCGAGAAGACATATAACACACATAAGAAAAAGTGTATTAAATAAAAAGCTAGTTACTAACACCACTACCTGCAAATCATAACAAAAATGTATTTATATACTTAAAAATAAAAAAAAAAAAAAATC
This sequence comes from Cyphomyrmex costatus, assembly GCF_001594065.2. Lineage (NCBI taxonomy): Eukaryota > Metazoa > Arthropoda > Insecta > Hymenoptera > Formicidae > Cyphomyrmex > Cyphomyrmex costatus. The sequence goes on along the minus strand of NW_017280236.1, from coordinate 37,520 downwards.
CGTTAATTGCTGTGTATACGGAAGGAAAATCATATTTAATAATTAATAAAAATAATCTCCAAAATTGTAAAACAATTTATAGCGACTATATATATATGTAGCAAAAATTTCGAAATACGCCGTGCGAACTTAAATCCAACTTGCAAAATAGAAATATACTTAGGAAATAAAGAATATTATACCAATTGCGAAGTAGAAAATAAGACATCAAACCGTATGGATACCACTAAATAACCCTCATTCATGGTTATTTGCGACAACAAAAAAAAAGAACAAATTCTTATAAAATGTAAAGACCACGGACAAATAAAGAAAACAATTGAAAACACAGAAAAAATTTCCTTACTAGAAGATTGTAAATTAATAACGTCAGACACAACGCTACAGTCACAAAAAACATTACACGAGACAGTAATAGAATCATTCATGCCAGAATACAATATATCCTTCTTAAAAAACAAACAACAAACGGAGACTGACAGAAACGAACAAATAAAAATAAAAGACGTCAATGTCAACTCATCAGAATTAAAAGATTTCAAATTAAAATTAGACAAAATAAACGACAATATTGACGAAAACGAAAATCTCCAGTTCCGATTGGAACACTTTATTTCTCCAATGGCAACTAGCGGAATTGCTGTACTACTAGTATTAATAATCATTATAATAGCGATAATCTATATCCTACGAAAAAAGAAACGGAGTAAATACAACAAAAAGGAACGTGCAGACGAGGACATAAGCTTTGCTTTCGAACTTCCAAAGTCAATTTTAAAACGAAGTAAAAGCACACGTTTTTAATAATAATATGTTTAACGAAAAACTCCGTTCCTCCGTTTTTCTTTTCCAACGGGGGAAGGGTGTTATAGCCCGAATGGCTATCACTTATTTTATCAATTATTTCATTCAACCGGCATAGTAATCGGCACCGGAAATGCAAGTCTGCACATTCTTTAAACCGCGCGCGACAAAGCGTCGATCTAAGATCGTAGCGCGCGAAATACCTAAATGCACTCGGCATGGCAACCAACAGCGGAAGTGCAAGATTGCACATTCTTTAATCACGCGATCGCGCCTCTAGCGCGACGAATATTACCATATATGGTCCGATCGAAGACCAAAAGCGACATCATCAAACTCAATATAAGCGACCGCCTAAATGCCGAGCGCAGAGTCTTGTCTTAAAATCTAACCGTAACGGTACGTTACGCGCGTCACGAGAACCGAGTCAAATACCATCCGCGATAACGTTCGTCGCCGACCGGTCTAATAATTAAGTCACGAGCGATAACTTAAAGTATATTCATTTAATTAATCAACTTCATTGATTAAATAAAAGTTACGATCACTCAAGTTAATTGTAACCTATTATAATAAATAATCATATTAATAAAGGGTGCAACATTTGTAATCAAATATTAAAATTGTTAAATAAAAAGGGGTTATTTCTAATGAAAGTGTGGTGATGTGAGTGTTTGTTCGACGACCTTTTACAATTTCCTCGTTATCCTCGTGGGTTCCAACCCTTTAAGCGGATCGAATCCCAAATTATTATCTTGTTGCACCGAGAGGTACAACAGGAGAAACAGATATTAGATATTAAAATATTAACCTATCAGAATTGTGTAGTCCGGTGTAACTGGTATCTGATAGGTTAATATTTTAATATCTAATATCTGTTCCTCCATTGTGCGCAGACCCATAATGGAACGATTTTTCAGTACTGCCAGCACTGGCAGTCTATATCGGAACACACCCTAGATAATAAAGAATCATATACTGCGCATGCGCTCCGCTGAATTGTGACCGCGTTGGTCATTCCGTTGTCTCCTGTGAGACAAGGTCATGATTGGCCCCTTGAGTTACTGGGTTAAGTGAGGTCGAGAACAGAAATAGAGCGTTGACTCGTACTTTTGTAGACGGAGAGATAATATACCGTTTTGTGGAAAAAGACAATTGAATTCTTTCATTTTTCCATCCTCGGATAATCCTGACACAATTTTAGTAGATATCCTCTACAGCTCTCACTTCACGTGAAAAGTCGAAACCCACAATTATGGAAGTTGTGCTCCCCTTTGCAGATGGGAGAAAGGATTACAGTCACTTTGCGTGGAAAATCAAAACATATATGCGGAATAGTAATTAATATTGTATATATAGCAAAAATAAGACGTTATTTTTGAAACTTTCTTTTTTAAATAACTTTTTAATGAAAGACGAGCGACGGCTAAAATCTGTTGGAGGTTACTCAGGGTCATGACCTTGACAACATAGGTCAAGATCATCGGACCTATTTTCATTATTATCTATATTTACTAAAAAATTTCAATAATAAACCTCAAATTTTCCTCATAATATTTAGGATGTGATAATAGGAATGCTCTATTCATCATGCTCATCAGAATGCCTCTTTTTTATGAGAGAGAGTGGAGAGACAAGAAACTGAGATACCCCCCATAAAAAGTTAGTCTATATGAAATAAATTTAAGTATAATAATTGTATCATTGAAAATGACCTGATCAGAGTCGAAACGTCTGTCTTTGTATTAATATGTGGATTAAATAATTCGTTAAATTAATTTGGCTCTGTTCCCTATTTATTTTTTTAAATTGTTTTATACATATTGAGCCTTCTTATTATTACTCGTATTTTGTTATATGAAATAAGTTAAATTCTAATATTCCATTGACATATATGATTGTGACATCTAAAAAATTTAATCTATCTTCTTCATATTTTAAAGTAAATTGTAATCTAGGATTTAGTGAATTAAAAATTTCAAGAAAAGACCCCGCTCAAACTTCATGGAAATTGGGTTCGATGGATTTGTCTGAAATTTTGATATGTTGTGGCTTTCGACATCCTGAACAAATGTCTCCATAGGCACAAGTCCCAGGAATCAATCCTTCGCCCACTATGAGTCGGCGAAGTAAAGGTAAATAGGTTACGCTCGTTATGAGAATAACCTAAAGTATCCATCCACTGCTATATTAGGAAGTGTTAAAGATGCTGCGAATAGAGTATGAACGAAAAATTTTACGTTCCAGGAAAGAGGATTTTGAGTCAATAAATCCCATTAAGTGACGTTATGGATCCTGATCTCTATTGGAACATACGCTTACAAACACACACGCACACACACACAACGTGCGTCTAGGAATGAAAGTGGAGTTGGGTGAGGCGGGGGTGATGACGGGTGAGGCGGAGTGGGGGTTGGGTATGAGAGTGATATATAGCCTGATATTACAGATAGGCCTACCTATTTGCCTTTACTTCGCCGGCTCATAGCGGGCGAAGGATTGATTTCCGGGGCTTGTGCCTAAGGAGACATTTGTTCAGGATGCCAAAAGCTACAACATATCAAAATTTCAGACAAATCCACCGAAACCCAATTTCCATAAGATTTGAGCGGGATCCTTCGTTAATTAAATGATGCGGTACTGCAGTAGCGATGTCATCTACGTATCTAAAGAAGAAGGGTAACAGTTCCAAGTCTCTTCAATGCGTTCTTTTCAAGATCCTGCCTAACTAGATCTGTAATGATTTTTTAGATGTCACAATTATAAATAATTTCCTTTCTTTTCGTTATGTATAATCAAAGTTTGCAACTGTAACACACTTAACTAAACGGAAAAAAAAACGAAACCGAAACGTCTGACTTTTGCGAAATTTCTTGCGAATTTAATGTAAGATCTTTTTTGATAAAATACATCTGTTATACGCATGAATAACTGCGCCTATTCTTAGCTGTCAATTGCCTGTAAACTAATTTTATGTTTATTATCAGATATTATAAAATCTTACTTATAAGGCAACAAAATTGTATTAAGAGCACCTTATTTTGATGTAGATAATGTTTGTAAATAGTTGTACATCAAGTATGATAAGTCATATTGTACATATAAACGATCTTCAGCGATAGTGAGATATAGAAATAAACAGGGAATGGAAAGTTACTTTTTAAATGTAACTAGTTACAGTTACTCGTTACCGAGTAAAAAATGTAACTAGTTACAGTTACAGTTATCGCTTTTTAAAAGTAACTCGTTACAGTTACCGTTACTTGGAAAATAACTTTTCGTTACTTTTCCGTTACTTTTTTAAAATCAATTAAAAAATGTACTTTTGCATTTTTTTTTATATGTAATACTGACAAATATATAGATTTATTTAAAAAAAAAAAAACAATGTAGAATGGCTCAAATAATAAATTAAATAAAAGTAAAATGAGAAGGGTTACGAGCCAAAAATGAAACAGTTTATTTCCGATAAGAACGACGATGACAATGTAATTAAATGTATAAATATATATTAGAACAATACATAGATAAAACAAGATAAAAACAAACGACGTTTCGACACTTATTGTCATCGTCTTTTAAACTGTTTCGCTTTTGGGATCGTAGCCCTTCTCATTTTACTATTATTTAATTTATTTTTTAATTTTTTTAAACACAATTTTGTAATTCTAAAACCTGTAAAATATGCAGCAAACTGAAGTATTTGTATGTCCTATGTATTATACATAGAAGATAGAAGTGTAAAATAATTACTGAATCATAACGGCCGAATGTCTAAGGGCTTTCAAGTCTTATTGATAAGCGCTATAAATAGCATGTATCCAATCGAACCGTGTTCAATCGTGTGCAAAGTAACGACAAAAGTAACTGTAAATTTCGTTACCGTTACCCAAAAAATGTAACTCGTTACCGTTACAGTTACCAAAAAAAGAAAGTAACGCAGTTACCAGTAAAGTTACCAAAAAAGTAACTTGTAACTGTAACTTCGTTATAAGTAACGAGTTATTTCCATTCCCTGGAAATAAAGTATGTGCTTACTCCTTTGGGAATTTTATAGCCGCAAATGATGGTGTCATTCTGCAATGTTCTTCCGTTTCCGATAACAGTAGAATATACTCTGAAATACAGTGCATATAAAATTCATTAATTTTCGGAAATAATCGCAGGCTATCAAACATGTATATATAAAAAATTAAATTAATTCTTTAGTAAGTTAATTATTAGCAGAGTTTATTAATGTTATGATAATTAATATTACCTAAATACTTCACGAATGAAAGCTTTCATATAGATTGCTTGATCCAAATGGATCGTCGTGAGAGGAACGGATGGATCTGGCAGTATTCGCAATAACTCTTGATGTATCTTCTCCTGCTCTTTTGGTCTAGTTGCTAATTGATATAATATCGAACACACTGCCATCGATATCTATAATACAAAAAATGTAATAAAATATATGCAGAGTGAATCTGATAAAAAGTTTATCACGTTTTTTTTTTCTCAAAAGCGGTTAGAGATAAGGGAAAACACCTACGCAAAATTGTAGTGTAAGTAAGGGAACATACTTTGATAATCTTAACCTTAAATCTCCTTAATTTTTTACTACCAATAACAAAACTTTTTTAATAGGAACGTATATTTTTTTAGCCATTCTATCGATATTACTCAGTTAACTGAATATCTTTATTTCTCCTGAGGAAGAGAAGTTCCAAAGTAACTTTAATTGCAATGTGATTTTGCCAATACGCCTACTTAAAGATTAATATAGTAATTGTAAATTTATAAAACAAAAGTAATTTTATAGTAGATGTAGGCCCGTATTCAGAACGCGCTTACAACGATGTTAGCGATCTAACATGCTATAGTTTTTGTTACGCATACTATAGAATATCAGAGACAAAAGCGCGCTTTTATCAATAAATATAAAAACACGTTCTGAATACAGACCGTAGTCTATATCGTGTAACTTGCCGTGTCAATGCCAACCAATATCAGATCGAGAGCAAAAATATAAGCTATTTTACGATCTCTCTCTTTGGCCAGAATTTGTTCTATCAGCGACAAATCGCTTTCATCTATGGCATTCTTATTTGTAAGTCTGACTATCGCAGCATCAATGTACTTCATGCATATCCTAAAATGAAACATACATACATTGTCAGACATTATCAACTAATATATCACTATTCGTTGAGTTTCAGAAATAAATCGGTAAATATATAGAAAAGGGGAGCCCCCACCGATGATCTTGACCTTGACATATGTTGTAAAGGTCATGACCCTGAGTAACCTCCCGCAGGTTTTAGGTGGCGGTCACTGTCCGTTAAAAAGTTATTAACAAAAAAGTTTCAAAATTAACGTATCATTTCTGCCATATATGTATTATAACAAGTACTATTTTACATCTCCTTCTGTTTAGAAACGTTAAACTTTCCACGCGAAGTAACTCTCACCTCCTCCAACCCCCTGCGAAGGGGTACACGACTTCTACGATTGTATTGTTGCTATGATTGTACTGTCGGGGCAGACCTCTGTCGACGATGTGGGTACGGGGGGGTGGCCGAAGGCCACCTCCTTGCACCCGCCCGCCCGTGTGTGTGTGTGTGTGTGTGTGTGTGTGTGTGTGTGTGTGTGTGTGTGTGTGTGTGTGTGTGTGTGTGTGTGTGTGTGTGTGTGTGTGTGTGTGTGTGTGTGTGTGTGTGTGTGTGTGTGTGTGTGTGTGTGTGTGTGTGTTCCATTCGTTATATAACGATTATGAGTCTATTACTTGATATTTCACATGCACGCACGCACGCACGCACGCACACGGGCGGGTGCAAGGGGGTGGCCTTCGGCCATTGGCCACTCCCCCGCACCCACACCGTCGACAGAGGTCTGCCCCGACAGTACAATCATAGCAACAGTACAATCGTAGAAGTCGTGTGCCCCTTCGCAGGGGGTTGGGGGAGGTGAGAGTTACTTCGCGTGGAAAGTTTAACGTTTCTAAACAGAAGATGTAAAAACTTACTTGTTATAATACATATATGGCAGAAATGATACGTTAATATGTATAATTTCCGAGAAATGGTACGTTAATTTTGAAACTTTTTTTGTTAATAACTTTTTAACGGACAGTGACCGCTACCTAAAACCTGCGGGAGATTACTCAGGGTCATGACCTTGACAACATATGTCAAGGTCATCGGGAGGGGCTCCCTTTTCTATATATCTACCATAATTTGTCTAAATCTTAAGGAATTTCTTTATTTTCTAATTTTCTTTGTTTCTCAAAATTGCCTCAAAGTCATAATTTACATTTTCAATATAAGTTTCTTCCACTATAAGTACACACAATCATTTTTTTTTTACTTTATTCTCTATCTGTACAATATTTTTTTACAGAATTTTCTACCATGTCTATATATTTATTCTCTCTAAACTTACTCGATGAAATAATTCATATTGCGTACGTAACGACTCCAGAGAGGCGTTGGGATGTATCTCCAATACGGAGCTTTAAGTTCGAGTAAAGCAACATTTCTCAGCGCGAATTTGGCAGCATCGATAATCTTTTGCGGTTCAGAATTCGACGATAATGTTTCGCCCAAGCATCCAAGTCTAACATCAAGTGCCACACGTCCAATACCTGCCCGATTGACAAAAACATAATTCATAGTACATAGAGTAGTTGTTTTCCATTTACACCGATTTTCAGATAATTTTCACTATTTGTCATAACTCAGTTGAAGTGCGTGTTTCTTTTGCATTCTAAGAAGTGAGATTCAACTGAGTTTTTACAAACAAAACCTTTACCTACAAACTGCACAAGATCGAGACCGTCTGCTTTACTGAGTCTCGTAGACTCACTTTAAAAGTGAGGTCATGAACCTGTGTTGTTATTTGTTAATTTTAACAAAGTCAGTAAGTAGTGATTAATAGCGTTTTCGAACGGAGTGGGTTTGAACCCGACCCGGGTCGGTTAACTCATGTTTGACCTAAAAATATCATGACCTCAAATCAGAAATCGAAATAGAGCATGTGACGTCAAAGATCCGAATCAGGTTAAAACCTATTGCATTCGAAAACGCTATAAATTTCCACCGAGGGTTAGAGTTGGGTCAGAGTTCAAGAACTAACCAACCACAGTCAAGCATTTCTATCTTATAGTCGAATGAGAGAGGCAGTCGCCTATTCCCTATCTTCAACAACCTCTACATGTCAAACGGCTCAATGAATCAATCGGCAATGGCACTTTTCATCGGGATCACATAATCTACAAATTATCATAGTTTCAGCCAAATCCACAGAGAGCCATTTTCCATAAGAAACGTGCGGGGGCCTTTTGGCAGATTTTTTCTTTGTACGTGACAAGCCCACAAAGTGAGATGACTCATTCCGTTCAGTTTATACTTTTCTATGTGTAGAAATTACTAAATTTGCAGAAACTAATAAAAAAAATAGTAACCTTTCGAAAATAGAGATTTTAAACTTTTTTTTAAATTAAAATTCCGTTCATTTTTAACGAAGTTACAGCTGCTTAAATTTTGTCTAATTTTTACAAAAAATTAAGTATTCCTCTAATTTTTGTGAGTAGTGTATGTATGTACCTACGTGATATATGAAATAAATAAGAACTAATAAAAATTATATTATAAATTGAATATATGTATAGTACAAGTGGCTTAGATATAAAAATTAATGTCATAAAAATAGAGCTACAGCCACACGCTAGATTTAGTTAGCGACGTTTTTATCATAAAATATTTGTGTATATAAATTATAAATTAGACGTTTCGGCCCTAAATGAAGTCATCTTCAGTACAAAAAAAGAACAAATTTTTTCCGCAATTATAAGATAAAAATTTATAGGGTGAATGTACCAATGAATGGACGATCACCAATGAATAGACGATTGGCACATATTTCTATTTATTATAAATATACGGTGCATAAAGTCTATGAAATATGTGTTTTTATTTTCTTTGAACATTCAGAACAATGTTTACACTACTATTGACCTTCCAGTGTTTATTATTTTATAGAAACAAAGTGTAGTTTTCAAGCTGTTCTCAAATAGTCTGGAAAACGTCGTCGGACATTAAGGTACGTAGAAAACCTCACTTCATTAAATAATCATTTATGAGCTGATTTAATAGATTTTGACAAAGAGAACAAATCCATTACATAAAATAAGGTCCGTAGATTAATTTTTTATGTAATTAAAGTAAAATTGGATATTTATAAAACGTTTTATCGCGCGTTCAAGCATTGGTGTATCAGTTTATAGGAAACCCCAATGAATAGACGATCGTCTATTCATTGGTTTCTTACATTTACTATAAATTCCCAATGAATGGACGACTTTATGAACTGTTTTTAAATTGTATATTCCTACTTGGTTGGGAAACCCAATTGTGAATTGGTTGGTATTTGGCAAAACTTTTGGCTAAGTAAAGTTTACAATTTAAAAGTTTATACCTAATCTTTGATTTATAATTACGTTTTGTATTTTGTTATAACATATACTTACATATGGAAATAATAAAAAATTTATTATATTATTAAAAACGAATATAAATCTGTCAAACATATTATTTGTTTATCCTTTCACTTGTACAATGTCTAAGAATTTGAGAGTAAAAAACCGTCTATTCATTGGGATTTCTAGCCGTCCATTCATTGGTAACATCGTCTATTCATTGGGTTTTCTACCCGTCCATTCATTGGCAATATCGTCTATTCATTGGGGTTTAGTGTATTATTTTACAAAAGTATGAATTTAAGTTTAATAATTAAATAAAATCAAGTTTTTAACCATACGAATAAAAAGTGTAAAGTCTTGCGATTCTAATGGTGCTTCCATTCTTAGAATCTATAAAAGGATTGAAAACTTACGATCGATCAAAGTGAAAAATTTGCTTAACCGTCCATTCATTGGTACACTCACCCTATAATGATTCGGCGTTGATATGTAAAAATATAAATTATTATATTTTCAGGTTATAAAGTTATAATCGATAATTCGTTGTCAAGATATAATAAACAGTTACAAATTCATATTCTACAAAAACATAAATCGAAGAAGCCATTCTAACACATTCTACTGTATAAAGATTATTATTCCAATATGTTTAATTGTTGGTGTAAAAATCTTTATCTTGGTAGTTACTCGTGTAATTTCTTGTGCGAATACAGGTCCAAAACTATTTAAAGACTTTTAATTATTAATAATCTTAAGATACACTGTTGAGTATATTTGCCTCTTACCTATATTCACAAAAGATAGGGTCTTCAAAATTTTCAAACGATAAAAGATATAATACAACAAGTGAAACTCTCGCGTTTATTTGACTATGTGTTCTAGTTTAAGAGGTGATGGAATATAAATGTCTGTTCTATACTTTTATTAAGTGGGAGAGCGACAGTTGAGAGAAGGAGAATTCATCAATATATAGGTAAATAAATGTTAGGTACATTGTCAGTGTCACTTTGTTTATTTATTTCCTTTCTCTGTTTTTTTATAATTTCCAATCCATATTATGATTAAAATAAAAAAAAACAAAATATAACGATAAAGATAGGAATAATATTAATGATATAATAAGAAGATTTTTCTTAATCCCATTCGTAAAAAATACTTCCAAAAAGTTTAAAATAATTATTAATAATGACAACTCAAGCATAGCGTATAAACCTATGAACAGTTTCAATAAATTTATAAAAACAGGTAAAGATAGATTAAATAAATTTGATAATAGTAATTTAATATACGAAATCAAATGTATGGAATGTGAGGTCTCTTACGTAGGGCAAACAAAAAGAAAATTAAAAACTAGGATAAATGAACACAAAAATGATATAAAAAAACTAAACAATCAATCAGTGGTGTCTAATCATCAATTGCAATTTAATCATAATATGGATTGGAATAATGAAAGGATATTGGATTCGGAATCCTCCAATTATAAAAGAGCTATTTCAGAAATGATTTATATAAAGAAACAGAGAAAGGGAATAAACAAAGTGACACTGACAATATACCTAACGTTTATTTACCTATGTTGATGAATTCTCCTTCTCTCAACTGTCACTCTCCCACTTAATAAAATTATAGAAGTCTCCGTGAAGTCGAAACTTTTCCGTATATACCGATGTAATTTTATTAATAATAAATTTATATATATTTCTACAACTAGTATAGCTCAATTAGTTTTTGACCTGGGAGGTATATTAAGTTTAATTTGAAATTTATTTGAGCGGATATCAATTTAATTTAATGTGTTGTACACTGGTCTAACAACGCGTGGGAAAAATAATTAAGGGGACGTTATTTTCGAATTATTTGAGTTGTGTTTTAAGACCGATTGTAGTTCGGCGCGCGCAATTTGGTGGGGGACTTAAAGTGGGTAAACTGGGGGGAGAGTGATTATATATATTACATAAATATTGCGAAGAGTATTACTACGTCGACTCGCTAACAGATGTTTGTTGATATTCGCGAAATTCTCGAAATTGTTGAAATATGCATATATTGCTTTATGTAGAGTCTTGATTTAATAATTTACACCGGCGTCTAAGGTAGGCTTCCACTACGTTACCTTACTGATGAGTCTAGTAGTGGAGGCTGGGACGAAACGCCGACTTGTGATATTCTTCGCAATATACCAAAAAAATTAAAAAAATAATATAAAAAGAAAAAAAATTAATTAATTTTTAAGAATTCGGTTGCGATTGTTGAGGACTCTGTGAAGTCGAAACTTTTCCGTATATACCGATGTAATTATTAATAATAAATTTATATATATTTCTAACAACTAGTATAGCTGAATTAGTTTTTGACCTGGGAGGTATATTAAGTTTAATTTAAAATTATAGAACATTTATATTCCATCACCTCTTAAACACAATATAAGTAAGTACAGTAGTTTCACTCCGTGTCGGTACCTTTGATCTATGTGTCCTACAGTCAGCCATGTTGAAAATTATGCGAGGCGCTTTGTTTGAATATCAATACTAAATATATGGTAATAAATATACCAAATATACTACTGCTGATACTAAAAATTTATAGTATACAATTACGTGCAGTATAGATTTTTAGCACTTTAGATATTTTATAGGTAATGAAAATCGAAATATGATCTTATATATATTAAATATAATAGTTGCGTTGCAAGACCGAAATCCTTTCGGCACGCAAAAATTAGGGAGAGGGGACATTTATAAAATCAGATTATATATATATTAATAGAACGTTATTTCCTACTTTGGAGAAATATTGCGAAGAATATCACTACTCGCCATCAGAGGTCTATCGATATTCACAAATTCTCGCAAGTGCTAAGACACGCGTATATCTCTTTATATAGAATCTCGATTTAATAACTTACCAAGGCGTATAAGGTAGGCTCCCACTACAATACCTTACTGATGAGTCCAGTAGTGGAAGCCGGGACGAAACGCCAAACATTACGTGATATTCTTCGCAATATATAATATTAGAATAAATTATCAGATTTAGATTTTAAATTGTAATTTGACTCTTATTCGCCCTATTTAACGTGTTATGCCCAATTTCTTCACTTCTAGATAAGTTACGAATAACTTTATCCAGAAGATATTCCATTGTATTCTGGGAGATATCTTCTAGATAAAGGTTATCTAGAGGTGAAGAAATTGAGCATTAATTGTTACAAAAAATGTCTATATATAAAAAGTCCGCAACCTATACGATAGGTGTCTTTGTTTTTATCTTACAGGATAAACAAGGACATCTATTGTTTAGGCCGCGGCCTAAATGCACGGTGTAAACGTAGCCATTGACACAGTATCCACATCGACGCCATGATGAAAATTATGAGATTCGCGCATGCGTTAAGACATACTTTTACCCATAAATTTTGGAGAGTGAAACTACTGTACTTACTTATACTGTGTCTTAAACTAGAACACATAGTAAAATAAACGCGAGAGTTTCACTTGTTGTATTATACCTTTCATCGTTTGAAAGTTTTGAAGACCCTGTCTTTTGTGAATATAGGTAAGAGGCAAATATACTTAATAGAGTATCTTAAGATTATTAATAATTAAAAGTCTTTAAATAGTTTTGAACCTGTATTCGCACAAGAAATCACACGAGTAACTACCAAGATAAAGATTTTTACACCAACAATTAAACATATTGGAATAATAATCTCTCTACAGTAGAATGTGTTAGAATGGCTTCTTCGATTTACGTTTTTGTAGAATATATGAATTTGTAATTGTTTATTATATCTTGACAACGAATTATCGATTATAATTTTATAACCTGAAGACATAATAATTTATATTTTTACATATCAACATCGAATCATTATATAAACTTTTATCTCATAATTGCGGAAAAAACTTGTTCCCTTTTTGTACTGAAGATGGCTTTATTTAGGGCCGAAACGTCTAATTTATAATTTATATACAAAAACACTTTATAATAAAAACGTCGCTAACTAAATCTAGCGTGTGGCTGTAGCACTATTTTTATGACATTAATTATATTATATTTTGTAATTTAGAAAATTCTATAGATAAATAATGTGGTGGCCGTAGCGCACTGGCAAAAGTATTTGCCTCCCATGCCAAAGATCCCGAGTTCAAATCCAGCTAGAATTCCTAAATAAAAATAATAACAAAAAAACGGCCATCACCGGTTGCTCCGGCCGACCGACAGTCAGTATAACTCTGACGGCTGGATAGGATTCTGTGGGCCAATCACCCGCAAACCCGAAACAAGCTGATTCGAGAAACGAATACGAGCCTCGGATATCGGACGGATACAACGGAAATGAACCTTAGCTATCAAAAAGGTATACGAATTGGCACATGGAACATCCGGACATTGGCACAGGCATCCCGTTTGGCACAACTAAGCAAAGAAATGACACGCTGTAAAATTAGGATCCTAGGTCTCAGCGAAGTGCGGTGGAAGAACAGCGGGGACATTACAACGTCAGACAATCACTACATGATATACTCGGGCAATTCAACCACCCACATTAATGGAGTTGGAATAGTTATATCCACTAAAATTAAAAAATCATTAATAGAGTGGAATCCAGTCTCCGACCGATTAATAACCGCTCGTTTCCGAGCCAAAAATCGCAATATAACAATCATTCAATGCTATGCACCAACGGAAATAGCAGACGACAGTGAAAAAGATCATTTCTACAACCAACTGCAGTCCACAATCGCCTCAGCGCACAAAAGAGACATCAAACTTGTCATGGGTGACTTTAACGGGAAAATTGGCAATAATAATAACAACCTCGATGAAATAATGGGTCGCCATGGACTTGGAGAAGCACGCAATAACAACGGCGAGAGATTAATTGATCTCTGCATGGCCAACCGACTTTTCATCGGTAGCACGCGATTCCTGCACAAGGACATTCATAAATATACCTGGCAAGCACCAGACGGAGTAACACGTAACCAGATCGACCACGTGCTAATTGACAAGAAACACCTGAAGTCTCTTCTAGATGTTCGAACAATGCGTAGTGCGGACATGTATAGCGACCATAAGCTAGTCGTGGCAAAAATACGCATAAGAACAATGAATATAATAACAACAAGAACAAAACAAAAGAAATTTAATATCGAAAAATTCAAGAATAAAGGTGAACGTCGGAACTTCTGTGAAACTGTAACAGCCAAAGTTAATAATATCAGTCCTACAATAAGTGCGAAGGAAAAATGGGAATTAGTGCAAAAAGCATACGTAGAATCCGCAAATGAAGTCATCGGGATCAAAAACAGTACCCGTAAAATGTGGATCACGAATGAAACCTGAAAATTAATCGAACAAAGAAGAACATTAAATCAACAACTAAACCAGGTCCGAAGTGATGTAACCCTTGCAAGATATAACAACATAGAAAAACAAATCAAGAAAATAGCAAGAAGAGATCGTCGTAAATTCGAAGAAAACATCATCAATGACGCTGAAGTGGCGGCGGAACAAAAGGACGTGCGCAAAACATACCAATGTATCAGGAGGATCACCGGCCATTTTACAAGCATTCCACAAATTAAGAACAGCGATGGCCATATTCTCACTACGGAACAACAACAACTTAATCGATGGGTAGAATTCTTTAAACACGACGACCCAACAATAGATAACTGCGACATAGACTATACAACATCATCTCGTATCAGTACAAAGTCACCATCAGTTGCTGAAATCAGATTAGCAATAAAGAAACTTAACTACAACAAAGCCGCAGGTAGTGACGGCATCGCACCGGAATTACTTAAAACTGATCCATCATTTGCGGCGGAAACACTTGCCCCCATTATAACAGAAGTATGGGACACAGGCAGCATCCCGGCGAAATGGAAACAAGGAATAATCATCACAATTCCAAAGAAAGGTGATCTCCGTGAATGTAAGAACTGGCGAGGAATAACCCTACTGAACACAATTACGAAGATTCTAGCGTCAATCATTCGCGAGAGAATGACAGCGTACGTCAACGAAAAATTGAGAAAAGAACAAGCAGGATTCCGCCCGGGACACAGCTGCATAGATCATATAAGCAGCCTTCGAATTATAGTGGAGCAAGCAGCAGAATTCAACTCACCACTGTATCTGACTTTCGTGGACTTTGAAAGAGCATTTGACACCGTGACTTGGCCGGCTATATGGAAAACACTAGAAAAATTTGGAATACCAGCCCAAATAACAAGATTAATAAAAGAATTATATGATAACGCGGAATGCGGTGTTCTCTTCAAAGGAAAACTGAGCCCCTCCTTCCAAATCAGAAGAGGTGTACGCCAAGGCTGCATTCTATCACCGATGCTATTCTTAATGGTACTGGATACGGTGATGGAAAAATGCAATCAAGAAACAACAGGCGGAATACAGTGGCTGCTGACTCGCCGACTTGGCGATCTCGACTATGCGGACGACATCGTGTTACTATCTCATACACATAAAGATGCACAAGGGAGAATTTCAGCACTTCAAAGATACGCTGCAGAAGTGGACTAAAGATCAATACCAATAAAACAAAAATAATGCGTATTGGAACAAACATAAGCACACCTATTTCCATTGAAGGACGCACAATCGAAGAAGTCAACGACTTTGTATACCTTGGTTGCGTAATTGCCAAAGACGGAGAAACCAACATCGATGTTAGCAAAAGAATAAACAAGGCCCGACAAGCCTTCTTCAGACTTAATAAAATATGGAGAAGCTCAAAGATGTCTAACATACATAAGCTTCGTTTATTCAATGCTTGCATCAAATCTGTGCTGCTATACGGTTGCGAGACCTGGAAAAACACAGATGGACTGATAAATAAACTTCACGTCTTCGTGAACAAATGTCTGCGACGAATTCTGAGACTGTTCTGGCCAAACTTGCCAACTAATGAAGAACTACTGCGCGCCTCCAAGCAGGAAAAAATAGGCACTGAAATCCGCCGCAGAAAATGGAAATGGATCGGCCATACTCTAAGAAAACATCCGCATAACATAGCTCGCATGGCTATGGAATACAATCCGCAAGGAAAGCGCAAAAGAGGGAGACCTGCCATGTCTTGGAGGAGAACAATAGATAATAAAATTAAATCTATTGGAAAATGCTGGGCAGAAATAAAAACAATTGCCCAAAATAGAGTAAGATGGAGGAGACTCGTAGACGTCCTATGCTCCACATAAAGGAGATAAAAGGAGTGATGATGATAGATAAATAATGTAATAAAAAGAGGAACAAGTTTTAATGTTCGATTTGCATTAATTTTAAGGTATAATTCTTTTCCAATTTTGTTTTCTGAAGTAATTCCATAAGTAATTAGAATACTGGTAATCAAAAAATAAAGCAAATTAACAAATAACGATCCGAAATAAAAAACGTTTCGACACCGATCGGGTCATTCTCAATGTTAACAAAACTGTTAAGATTTATAAAGCTATGCAAGTGTGGTAGGACTATTATATATTAGATTTAATGCAGTGTTTTATAATCCTAATCCGGACTCTAATATTAACGCTTAATTTAACTAAATGATAAAACTTCTTTAAATATGTGCAAGCTTCTAAACCAAAATGAAATCGAATAAAAGAAAATGTGAAACAAAAATTATTTTGAATATAACGTATCATTTGCCCATGTATATAAAAAATAATAATAGTAGGAGAAGGCTCGACAATAATAAATAAATATTAAAACAAATTAACGGGTAACAAGTCGAAATAAACGTTTCGACACCGATCGGATCATTCTCAATGTTAACAAGACTGTTAAGGTTTGTAAATTTGCAATTTAAGTGGTGAGACTATATTAGATTTAATCACAAAAAATATGGATCGGTGGATCAGACCTTAATGATGAGGGATATTGAAGCGGAAGCATTAGGAAAATTAGGCTTCAAACTCTTGTTTTACTTCAAATACGTTGATGATATTGTTATGGCAATTCCACCAAGTCAAATAAATCATACGTTTGAAATTTTTAATTCTTTACATGATAGACTGAAATTCACTTTAAAAATAGGTAATGATAGAATCAATTTTTTAGATATTACAATTATTAATAATAACGGGAACATTGAGTTTGATTGGTACCATAAACCTACGTTTTCTGGGAGATGTCTTAATTATTTTTTCGCTCATCCACTATCACAAAAAAGAGGCATCATTATTAGCTTGACCGATAGAGCTTTTTTATTATCTGATCCGAAATATCATCAAAAAAATTTTGATCATATTATTAATACGCTTATAAAAAATAACTATCCTACAGATTTGATTTTTAAAACTATTAACGCTAGATTAAAAACTTTAATTCACAAAAGCAATAAACAAGGAGACTCCTTGGATAATATTAATCTATCCCATAACTCATAGTTTGTTCTCCCTTACATTTCAACAATATCTGATGAATTTAGAAGAATAAAAAATATTTGTAATACTAAACTAGCGTTTTTTGGTGTAAATAAATTAAGTAACGTAATAAAAGTACAGAAAGATGTTCTTCCTCGTGAAAAAAAGAAAAATATTGTTTATAAAATAAAATATAAGTCTTGTTCCGCCTCATACGTGGGACAGACAAGTAGAAAATTAAAACGAGGATTTCGGAACATAGGAACCATATTAACCGCAACACGAATATTCATTCTGTTATCACAGACCACCGAATTGAATTTAATCATGAATTCGATTGGGAGAACATCTTAATATTAGACGAAGAACGTTACTTAGGTAAACGACTGATTTCTGAAGCACTTCATATCACTCTACCAGAGAATGCGCTTAATTTACGATCAGATACTGAAGGCTTGCATCAAAATTACATTCAACTCTTAAATAATATTTAATAATGTTTGTTATTATGATAAATTTTAAACGTCGGACACATTTGTTATTTTGACATATTTATGTTTGTTGTTGTTGATGACCGATACAGTTTAACTTTCTAAGTCAGTTATGTTTAAGACTCGTATGTGGAGACTTTGTACATGTTATTTAACAATGATTCCAAAATTATAAAGGGCATAGCGGAATAAGCATGTCAAATCTGCCCCCGCACCAATCGAGCTCAAATTGGTATCATTAGTTGGTACTTCTGAGATGTAAAACTTCCCCAAATTTTAGCCTTGAAATTGCATTTTTTTGGGAGTTATGGAGGGGCAAAGCGAAATCAAAAAAGTTTTTTTTTTTTTTTCGAAAACGACTGTACTAATTTTAATGAAAAAAATATATGTTATAAACATTGTTCAGATAAGTTAAAAAAAAATTTTTGAAATTTTTACAATGTAAACAAAACATTAAAAAAATTTTTTATTCCTTTAGGAATTTTTTGTTGTTGATATTTTTGAGATACTACTTTTATACTTCATGAAAATAATCTGTAGACTCTCAACTTTAACATATATTTTTTTAAATCGATCGGAATGGTGGAACATGGTTAAAAAAATCAATCATTTACTCAACGCCATGCCGCGCCGACTGGGCGGTCGTGCTCCCGGCGCACCGCGGCGCATGGCGGCTGTTGTCATGGAACTATATACTAACCTTATTGCAGTGTCGCAATGTTTAATTGTCATGTAAATTGATATAGATAAAGATTTTAATTTATTCAATGAACATTATAATATATAATAATATATAATATTACATATTGCCGTCTGCAGTTAGTTTATAAAACTTATAGCCCTTGTAGAAAAGTACTACTGAGCACTAGGAGTATTTTGAGGCACTACTGTACTACAGCACTTCTCAGCACTACTATACTACTAAACCAGCGCAGTAGTGCTGTAGTAGTACAATAGTGCTGTAGTAGTACAGCACTACTCAGCACTACTGTACTACTACAGCACTACTGCGGTAGTGCTGAGTAGTGCTGTAGTACAGTAGTGCCTCAAAATACTCCTAGTGCTCAGTAGTACTTTTCTACAAGGGAGTTCCCGGAGTTTACTACGAGGAGGTTGCAGTATGTTTTTAAACTCCATATTTTCGGGGTATTTTTTTAACGTGAGTCCCCTTGCCTCTCACATCAACAGAAGAGAATTAATTAATTCTTAATCATCATCACTATCACTTTCAATGACAGGAATGGAATTATCTTTCTTAAATATATCGCTGAGTATTTCTGCCAGTTTAAAAAATTTCGATAAATACCTTGCGTAAGATAAATAATATATTATTGAGGGAATATGGGAGCAACAACCAATTGTTCGTCTGCCATTAGCACACTCACATGCATAATGAGTCACACCGGAAACATCGATACTATTTGATTTGTATCTCAGGAAACATCTATATGTTGTACGAGAAATATATCGGGATGGAACTTTTAATTTAAGGACATTTTTCTCATCCTTAACATATTCTATATTTAATTTACCATTTTTATCTACCATCTCTGCCAAATACGACACTGCTTGAGTGAATTGATACGAATCGGTAAAAAAAAATCTTCATACCTTTTTCTGTCATTTCCGAAAAATCCAAAAGATTATTACATGTGATATTTTTGAAAAGGAGTTGTCGACGAAACCATCCTTTTTCTTCAGCCTCAATAGCCAAATTATTTTCCGTATCTTTTTAGTTATGCATTCTCTGTACAATTTCATCCGCAATTTCTACATCAGATTGTAGTCTTTTCCCAAATATGTTGTTCAGAAATGATGCAATCCTAAAATAAATTTCAACTTTTGGTATCAACTTGTCAATTTTATGGTCCAGAAGACGATACTTTTGTTTAAGCACTCCACGAACGGATTCAACTGCCCAGCGAATTTTAGTAACAAATCGAGATTTATTGGACTCTTTTGTTGATAATTGTTTTCGTTTTCCTTTTTGCAGTGCTAATGGCAGACGAACAATTTGTTACTCCCATATTGCCGCAATAATATATTTATCTTATGCAATAATTATTTATTTTACGCAAGATATTTATCGAAAATTTTTAAACCGGCAGAAATACTCAGCGATATATTTAAGAAAGATAATTCCATTCCTGTCATTGAAAGTGATAGTGATGATGATTAAGAATTAATTAATTCTCTTCTGTTGATGTGAGAGGCGAGGGGACTCACGTTAAAAAAGCACCCCGAAAATATGGAGTTTAAAAACGTACTGCAACCTCCTCGTAGTAAACTCCGGGAACTATAAGTTTTATAGGCTAATTGCAGACGGAAATATGTAATATTATATACCATTTGATCAAATTTGACCCGGACTGGTCCATTTAAACCGCGCGTAAATTGTATCGGTAAAAATTTTTTTTTTTTTAGATTGGTACAACCTTTTCTGACATTCGTGTGAAGTTGGAGCGGGATACGTCAATTAGTGTGTGTTTGGCAGCCATTTGTTTACGACGCGAAAATTTTTTCTGACGATTTTTACTATGGAAAAAAAAATTGAACAACGAGTTTGCTTGAAAACCAAAATGTGTTGAGTCGATCCATAAGAGATGTTAAGAGCTTCTGCTATCTCTCTAATGCCAACACGACGATTTTCAAGCACAATTTCCTTCACTTTTTCCATGTTATCGTCGTTAACAGAGGTGATGGACCATAGTAAAAATCGCCAAACAAACTTTTCGCGTCGTAAACAAATGGCTGCCAAACACACACTAATTGATATCCCGCTCAAACTTCACACGAATGTCAGAGAAGGTTGTACCAATCTAAAAAAAAAAAATTTTTACCGATTCAATTTACTCGCGCGGTTTAAATGGACTAGTCCGGGTCAAATTTGATCAGATGGTATTATTATATATTATAATGTTCATTGAATAAATTAAAATCTTTATCTATATCAATTTACATGACAATTAAACATTGCGACACTGCAATAAGGTTAGTATATAGTTCCATGACAACAGCCGCCATGCGCCGCGGTGCGCCGGGAGCACGACCGCCCAGTCGGCGCGGCATGGCGTTGAGTAAATGATTGATTTTTTTAACCATGTACCACCATTCCGATCGATTTAAAAAAATATATGTTAAAGTTGAGAGTCTACAGATTATTTTCATGAAGTATAAAAGTAGTATCTCAAAAATATCAACAACAAAAAATTCCTAAAGGAATAAAAAATTCTTTTAATGTTTTGTTTACATCGTAAAAATTTCAAAAATTTTTCTTTAACTTATCTGAACAATGTTTATAACATATATTTTTTTCATTAAAATTAGTACAGTCGTTTTCGAAAAAAAAAAAACACTTTTTTGATTTCGCTTTCCCCCTCCATAACTCCCAAAAAAATGCAATTTCAAGGCTAAAATTTGGGGAAGTCTTACATCTCAGAAGTACCAACTAATGATACCAATTTGAGCTCGATTGGTGCGGGGGCAGATTTGACATGCTTATTCTGCTATGCCCTTTGTGATATTAATCAATACTTTGTGAATATGATTCACTTTTCTTTGATATTTGAGGTGAGTCATCATCTTTGATTATTACTTAATTTTAGCTTAACGTATTTAATGTTTTAGTAGATTGTACATCAGATCGGCTAATTTGATGGTGACGTTGTCTCAAACTTTCAAGAATGTTTAGCGATTATGTATGCTGAAGATGACTCCAAAGAGAGTTGAAACGTTCAAGATTTTTATGAATAAAGATATAATTACCTATTAAGAACCACGTTTGACTCTCAATTGCCTGATCCACCGATCCATATTTTTTATGTTTGGAAAGTAAGAGAGTTCGTAAGAAGATTACACTTGGATTTATTAGATTTAATGCAGTGTTTTATAAACTGTTAATTAATATTATGATTTAGCTTCTACTTTTATAAAAGTTCAAGTACTTTTTATATAAAACAGTTGTATCCAGAAAATAAAAATAAAAAGAATAATAATACCTATTACATAATTAAGAATATTCAATATTAAAAATATGAGTTATATAAAATATCTTAAATACAATTTAAGAAGTAGCCATTGTTAATGTAAAGAGAGAAACAGCTTTATGTAATGCGTAATCAACGTGTTAATACTTTACATAAGATAAGTGTATAATATAATTTACGTGAGATAGAACTAACATTCCAAAGCCCATTTATGTATCTCGTTATCGAAATCACCGGGTAACTCGTTGTCGTCTCCTTTAATCTTTTCGATTCTATAATAAGAGATATATTCCAATAATAATCAATATATACATATATTAAATATTTATTCCTTACTAATACTTTTTTTTACCTCTTTATAAAATCTTCCGTAACTACTTCGATTGGTGTGATGTATTTTCGTATGGCCTTCGGCTGGAGAACAGGTTTTTGGACACGTATACGAAATTCTTTCCAAGGTTCACCATGTCTGATAAACGAAATAAATAAAGATCATTTTTCGTGCGGATCTTTTTATTAAGATACTATTGATATCATAAAACATCAAAGAGTACAGAGATCATAAAATTCGAAAATTCCGAACTCTACATACATACTCCACACGCTTTTTTTAATTTAACAAATTCTCGATACTTTTCATTATTAATTTTTTGTAAACTCGCTTTTGAATGAATGTATAATTTAAGAGTAAATTATATACAGGATATTTTACAACATGTAGGCATTACTTCAGAAATAAATTTGAAACACTAAAATAATCAAATGATGTAGATACATCAATATTTGTTCTAGACTTGATTCGAGTTACAAACGTTTTCGAAACACGGGATTTAATGTAAGCCCATTATGAAATTAATCAAGTTAAAATAATAGTGCGTAACTCAAAGCATGAAGGAATACAACATATATATCTTCGATGTTAGCGTAACGAATATTACTTTTGATATATGACGGTAAAATAAAGAACAAAATATATTATAGTTTATCATATAATTATTTTAAGTTTATCATATAATTATTGCTCGTTTGATCTTCCTTTATTATATTCTGTTGTTAATAATACGAGCATAGTTGTTGATTATTTAATTTTTTAATAAAAATTATTAATAATTGAAATTATAATTACTTTTACTGCTACAATTTCTAAAAATTTTATTTTTATGACTTTTACTAAAAAATTATATTTTAAACAAGTTTTTTATTTGTTTTATACTTATTCCATATTTTAATAATTAAGGCAAAATTATTCATCGACAATTATCGTTCACCTACACTCCTACAACGCCAGGTAGTTCGCCAAAAAAATCCTTGCGTACAACGCTCTTATAGTGCACCAAACAAGGCATGGACGGTCTGAAGGGTGTAGGACCCTCTTGCCGGTACACCTTTTCGATCTCGTCAGCGTCGTAGACAAAAAGTAGATCAGGGCGGCCTATCAGACCACTTAGCCGCACTATTTTACCGTACTCGTCGTAGAACATCTGCGAGATCTTTCCGACGTCCGAGATTTGATACTGGCCGATCAGTGGTAGTAGTCGCCAGGCATTACCTAAGATTGGGATTGGTCGTGGGCCTGGTACTTCGTTGTATGGTTTAACAGACAAGGACGTGATTCTCGAAGATGGCGAGGAATGAGGACATTCGGATGTAATCGTGCCGCTGCAGAAACTCCGAAGGACGATCCTTTGAAGGAACGATTCACAGTAGGATTGCAATAAGCAATGTCGTGTCTCGCAATTTCGTAGTAGCAATTTCACTCTGTAACCCCATTCCACCTTTCTTTAATCCTCCAAAGTATACGATTCCAGCAAACATCAAGTTACATGTAACGTACACATTAATTGTAATTTCCCAATCAACAATATAACTGTAACATAACACACATATTATGTTACAGTTATATTGTTGAGTAGAAAATTACAATTAACGTGTACATTACATGTAACTTGGTGTTTGATTGGATACTTCTATTACTAAAATAAAATCGTACAGCGAAATATCAGTGAAAAAAACATAAGTAATAACGATGCGCAAGAAAATATTTAATTATTATTGTGAATAATTATATTGTTGTACATTTCATTGGAAATTTGTTTGTTTTATTTTACATTTTTTACACGTTTTTGCATGCATGATCTGTTATCATCACCATCGTCATAACTGCGTATTATAATAATGCCGCAATCTTTCTCAAATTCCTAAACTTTTATTGCCCACACAAACTTAAGACTTAAAAAACTTACTTTCACTGGCGAGGGTAGCGATCATGTAATTTTTTCCTTAGGACGGAAACGTGAAAAGTGAAAATCATTTATATGTGTGTGTGATACGTACATAAAAATTTTCACTTTTCATGTTTCCGTTCCAGAGAAACAGTTATACCTACACATGATTGCTACCCAGGTAATAACAATTCATAACAATTTAAGCACATTTCTCTTCTTCTTTCTTAGCGAAAATCTATTCAGCTACAAGGAATAAAAAATTGAGAAAAAATTTGTTATTATAAAATAAGTATATTATTGATATATAAATATCTTATAAATATTTATCTGTGGACAATGTCTATTGAAAAAAATTAATACAATTATGCAGAAGAATGTACGTGTGACCTAAAAAGTTGCAACGAGAAAGCGTAAACATTCAGACTTGAACTGCTGTTTACCTCGAACTGCGGTAGATGAAATTATACTTGAAAACATTTTATTTCTAAAAATTTAATTTAAATTTAAATTATCACATATTAAGAGAAATTGAGGCTATTCAAATATATTAAATAATGCATATGTGCGTAGACGAAATTATAAATTAAACAACGCGCAAAAAGATTTTCTTCAGATCGCTTAGAGAATATTAAATCTTATTTACTTGTCATTATTACTTTATGATAATTTAAAAGATTATTTATCAATTGTGCTAAAATATTAAATTTCTCACATCTCATTTTTTTGTCACTCTCTTTCACGCATTAAAATCACTTCATCTAAAAAGGAAATAGTCTTTTTTTCACTATCAACGAATTTTGTAGAACCACAGTTATATTCCAATAAAACTATCACAATTCTGTGATTAATACCCCTATTTTTTATAAACGTACCTTGTTATATTTAAGAACAACATTGTTCAAATTTCGTTCTTCACAGACAAGACTCTAGAATTTTCGGTTAACGGTAACTCACTCATTCACGCATACAGTATCGTGACAAAGACAAAGAATGAAGAAGCCTGGTAACGTTATATCTCATGGATGCACCGTTACTGAAAACGATGAGTACTGTGACGAAGATTGCGGGACGCGATCTACGAATGGCCCCCACTGAAGAGAGCTCCCCCTCTAAAGAAAGAGAGAGCAAAATGACCCGAATCTTATAAACGAATTTGAGTTAACTCACAATCTGTTTCAGCAATGTATTTAGTTGGGTATAACTATAAATTGTCAATAACTATAAATTATTTTTCTCTCATTCATTTTTAAATCAAAACGAAATTACTACACGGAAAAAACAACCATGGTTGAACTAACATAATATATTTGGTTAAGCAAATTTTGGTAGAAGTAAAGAGAATTTCTGATTATTGTAATTAAATATTTAGTTACGCAACCAAACCATTTAGATATGATAATAGTTAGAATTTGGTTAGTGTGTATGTAGTAATAATATCCAAATATCTAATTATTGTGACTACAAGGAATAAAAAACATAGTTGGCTTATCGTGACATATATGGTTAAAAAAGTATTGATAGAATTAAACAAAACTTCTGGTTATCATAATTAAAAGATCTTGTATTCATAACCACAATATTTAGATGCAACACCAATTGTAGTTTAGATCTTGCAAGCAAAAAAAATTAGTTGAATTAATATGAAGCATTGGTATAACAACCTAACTATTTGGTTAAATATGAATGATCTAAAATATTCGTTAGCTTAACCATACAAATTTGGTTACGTGTGGTTAAAACAATTCTGGTTAAAACAACAAATGCGTTCTACTTAAAATAACAAAATTTTTCTCATTGTAATACGATGACATATTATTAACGTAACTAGATTTTTTGTTCGATGAAACATCTACAATCTGGTTCCAAATAGTTTAATTTTATTCTCTAGTTAAGTTAATAATACTTATAAATAAATAAGATCGTTTATTAAAAAATTACTTTTTTTCTTTTACGATATAATAAAACAGATCTTTATTGACTCCAATTTTTCCGTGCACTTGCGCATGAACGTCTGCCATATTGGCCGATGTTTCAATCTTTTGTTTCTTGACGGTTGCGTTTGGTAGCCATCTTAACATCTTCTTAATTCGGTTGTGCAAGTTTCTCGTATTTATCGGTTGAATAGTGCAAAAGTTAAATCGTACAAAGGTTCACCAAAAATGGATGAGAAGATATCGAATTTACTTCATGAGTGGGGATATGAAGACTATATTGATATCTTCAAAGGTTTGAATAGTTTGATACATTAATTTATATTATGTAAAATCAGTTTCGGATGTTGCTCATATGTAAATATTAACTTGTGATATCCAGGCAAAAATAAAGATTGAAGCGTTAATTGAACACATAAAATAATTATTAGAGTAAAAGTTTATATTAGAACGTTCTCTTATATTCTATTTTTAATGAACATTAAAGTGATTGGATTATAAACATTACAGGTTAGAAATTTCGCAAGTTGGTTGCATAAATTGTAAAATCCTTTTACACAATTAAAACAGTACACACAAAAAAGGTGCAAGATAATTTAACGAGAAAATCGAAAAAAAAAAGGTAAAAAATATAATAATACTACTGTAATTTTTAATTTTTTTTCATTAAATCATCTTGCATATTTTAGTACATATTTTTATTGTAAAAGGATTCTACAATCTGCATACCCAATTCGGAGTACTTCCGATAACTTTGTCACTTTAGGATTTCCTTAAGGCGATTCTAATGTACACGACATGATCAATGTGCGTCAATTTTGTTTGTGCATATTCGCTGAACGTCGGTCTACATTCATATATGAATAATTTTGCATGTCGTGTGTCTGTGTGTATGTGCACACATGCATAATTTTAATTTTCGATAGAATTAGTACTAATCTATTATACTTTTGTATATTTTATAATGCTATATCGTATTAAAAAAATTATTATGATTTTATAGACAACGAAATTGATTATATGAGCCTTAACAATTATTGACTGTTATCTACAATACAGGTACGTTGAATTTTATTGGTATCTTAAAAAAGTTAAGACACTGTAAGATATTTTATTTTCTAAAAATATTTATCACTATCGTCTTCAATATTTTTAGCCATCATTTTTTTCATCGTCATCTTCTTGTATGATCTTGAATGATTCAGATATAGCAAACAAAATTTTGTCTCAAACTTCAAATAACGAATCTGTTATTATTGTTGATAACTTTGTGGATACAGATAAATTAGAAACGACGACATTAAACGTAAGTACAAATATTATGCAGTTTTGAAGCTTGTGACAGTTATTCTTTTGCTATACAGTCTTAAATATTTTCTATATCGGTGTGATATTATTACTTCTTTTAATATTAAAAAAAAAGTACGGTCTTTTTAGATTTAAATTAAATTATCTAAATAATCTGAAAAATATACTGTATTGATCTATACGTATTTATCTTATGGTTCATAATTTCTATATTTAGTGCCCTTACGGAAAAAAACTGCTAGTGCATAATAGTGCACAGTAGTGACACTATTGACATTTAGTAGTGTCACTACTGACATCAGTAGTGTCACTACTGATACGCAATAGTGTCACTGCTGAGCCAGTATATAACACTACTTATAAGTAGTGTTATATACTACTACACTAGTAACACTACTGGCTCTAATAGTGTACACTAGCAGTAACAATAGTGCAACAGTGTTGAACACTACTATAGTAGCACTACTGGCTTAGTAGTGACACTATTTCGTATTAGTAATGTTATACACTACTACACTAGTAACATTACTGGCTCAGCAGTGACACTATTGCATATCAGTAATGACACTACTGATGTCAGTAGTGACACTATTAAATGTGAACAGTGTCACTATTGTGCACTATTATGCATATCTAGCACTTGTTTCGTAAAATAGGTATTTCAAAATATAAGAATCCCATAAAAAAACCTTTTTTTAAAAAAAGAAATAAACATACGCAAAGTGCATATAAAAGATACTGAACTTCTTGATCAAAAACAGATATGAGATAAATATAATTGACCAAGTGTATTCTTCATTACACCAGTCATATAAGACAGACCGAAAGTGACTATAATTGTCAACTGGATTATAGTGAAGAAAAAACTTGGCGTGCCCGGGTCGCATTAATTGTAAACAGTATTCAGTGAAAACATTATTTCAACATAGTATTTGCATTATAAATTAAAATATAAAAATAACAGACATATGTATACAGATATATACGTATAATATACACGTATAATATAGTGATATAATTAGTATCATCATTCACTATATAGTGATATAATTTGTGGGACATGAAAATATATTCACAACTAAGTATTATAATATGTTCAGTAAGCAATTATTAACATCTTTTCTTTGTTGAATTGTTTTCGCATATATTGTGTATACTGCAGAATATTGCGATAGAACCAAGGTTCTAGAATATTGCGTTTTAATGCGACCCGGGCACGCCAAGTTTTTTCTTCACTATAATCCAGTTGACAATTATAGTCACTTTTGGTCTGTCTTATGTGACTGGCGTAATGAAGAATACACTTGGTCAATTATATTTATCTCATATCTGTTTTTGATCAAGAAGTTCAGTATCTTTTATATGCACTTGGCGTATGTTTTTTTCTTTTTTTAAAAAAAGGTTTTTTATGGGATTTCACTGCTTTTTGTTAATTATGAAAACGTGATAATAATGTAGGAAATTTAAATCCTCTAAAAATAAATACAGATTCTGTTTCTAAAATAGTTATTTTGTAAATTTCTATTTATTTAATATTAAAGATGTACTCGTATTGTATTTATTGACACTTAATTATACTTAAGTTTATTTGTACTTAATTTAGATTTGTTCTAAGAAAAATATATACGCGCTCTTTGCATTTCGTGGCCACTTACATACTTCAACTTTTAAATCATTTATGGATGTCCATTTTGTACCTTTAGCTCGCAATAAATTTGTGTAATGTCCTTCGTCTATATTTTTACCATGATGAAGAATCGCACTATTAACTTTATAAATATTATCACCGATACAAATTTTTGACGAAGGTATGGATTTAATATTAAGATTTGTAATCTTTATAACTTCTTCATTATTAACTTTAAATAATAATAATTGAATAATAAGTACACGTTTGGTCGTTGTTATACTAGTCTTTTCAAGTAAAGCAGTTGAATTACAATTACATGTATGTGTCACACGTACGATTGAAAAATACATGTATGTGTCACACGTACGTCTGAACATAACTGAAACGTACCCTTTTCGGGACTCGGTCTCTAGATCTCGGTATCGGCTGCACCAATTTTATTCGGACTGGTCGCAATCGAAAGATACCGATGACATTATATAATAAAAGTGTTTTTAGATTTTTGATTGTGCTTTTAAATTCTGAGTAATTTTAATCTAAAGTTTCAAGATGTGAAAACTCGAGATAAAGCTAGTGGTAGCGTCGTGAATTTGACATCGACATGAACATATACACGCATCAAGTATCATGTCATCATGTCAAACGGTTATATTTTTATTTTATGCACTTGGCGTCGCGACGCTACCGCGTCGCTTGATATGTTTATAATGTTTATTATTAATGATTATTATTGTTATATGTCTCTCTCTCTCTCTCTCTCTCTCTCTCTCTCTCTCTCTCTTTTACCATTTCTTGCTCTTATGCCCTCAATTCTCTTTCCTACTCTACTACTGATTCTCTCTCTCACTTTTTCTCTCTCTATCTCTCGTCATTCGACGGTCATCGTTGCTGTTCGGCTAATATTTATACATTTGTCATTGTCATCGTCTGTCGTTGTCGTTGTCTAGCATCGGTGTCATCGTTGTCGTCGTCTGACATCGACGTCGTTGTCGTTCCGCGTCATCGTTCGACATCGACGTCGTTGTCTTCGTTCGGTGTCGGCGTCGTCGTTGTCATCGTCTGACGTCAGCGTCATCATTGTCATCGTCGTCTGACATTGACGCTGTTGTCGTTGTTCGGTGTCGGCGTCGTCGTCGTCGTCTGGCGTCAGCGTCATCGTCGTCGTCGTCGTCTGACATCGACGTCGTTGTAGTTCGGCGTCGTCGTCCGACATCGACATCGTTGTCGTCGTCGTCGGTCGATGTCGGCGTCGTCGTCTGACGTCGTCGTTGTCGTCGGCGTCTCTCTCTCTCTCTCTCTCTCTCTCTCAATTTATTTTATTATTTATTTATTTATTTAAATAATTAATATTTTAAGTTATTTATTTTATTATTATTAATTTATTATCATTTATTTATTTATTTATTTATTTTAATTTTTATTTATTAATTTATTTATTATTATTTAACATACATGTGTTATTATTATTACATATGTACATACATGTGTTATACACATATGTATGTTATTACACATGTGACTGTTTTTTGAATGTAGACATTGTGAACAGCAGCCTAATGGACAAAACGCTTTACATGTATGTGTCACACGTACGATTGAAAAATACATGTATGTGTCACACGTACGTCTGAACATAACTGAAACGTACCCTTTTCGGGACTCGGTCTCTAGATCTCGGTATCGGCTGCACCAATTTTATTCGGACTGGTAGCAATCGAAAGATACCGATGACATTATATAATAAAAGTGTTTTTAGATTTTTGATTGGGCTTTTAAATTCTGAGTAATTTTAATCTAAAGTTTCAAGATGTGAAAACTCGAGATAAAGCTAGTGGTAGCGTCGTGAATTTGACATCGACATGAACATATACACGCATCAAGTATCATGTCATCATGTCAAACGGTTATATTTTTATTTTATGCACTTGGCGTCGCGACGCTACCGCGTCGCTTGATCTTCTTCATTTATTTGTCTTCCTAGAAATATGTGCATACTAAAGACTAGGAAATAACAATGTTGGACATACTTGCGAGGCATTAAATTTTGTAAGCAAATAATAGAATAATAAAGTAGAAAGTTTTTCCACTCAGAACCCTTCCAATATTTTCTTTCTTTTATCGATCTAGGAGTTCGAGTAATTTCACATGATGGCTTCATCTGCAATAATTTGTTATTAAATTCGGATATCTTTAATCCAAGGTACCAACTCTTTTCATGATTTGCAGGGTCAAACCACGCTTCAGTAAATGTTTTCACAACTCCTAATAGAACGCTGTGTAGATAATCAGGCGTAAACAATGAAATAATGTTAAAAACTGGTAATAGCATTAATATAGATGGTCCCTTAACACCTCTTATTACTTTATTGTTTCTCATTGCTTCTTGACAATCTCGTTCATGTTGATCTAATGTTCGAGGTATACCTAAATCTCCTGGATATAATCTCGTCGTTCCCCTTTTTACTGGGACCTGTTGGCCTTCATGTAAGCAGAAGGAACAACCAAATTGACCGTGCAACTGCGTTATATCTTGAAGTACCGGCCTTGCTATAGAGTCTACAGGACTTAAGATTGTATGCATTTTTATTTTAACTTCTTATTCTCCTACACAGCGCATAATTCCTGTTTCGTGTAATGTAATTAATTCCTCTACAAAATATTTCAAAAACAAATGCATATTAGGCTTATCCGGTCCATACCACAGACCACAAAGTATCATATTTTCTCTACGTTCTCTGTATGGTAATTCATTGATACAGACTTGGATGGGCCACAAAGATATAGGCGACGAACGAAATAACTGAACACCATCAGTATTAAATTGCAAAGTTATGTCTTGTTCTAAAATGACACCTTTTTCTATCATCGTCTTGTAAAATGTTCCAGAAGTTACATCAGAACATGAATTGTCTCTTTGAAGTAAATTGTACTTATTGCTATTTATAATATCCTGCAATTGGTTTTTTAAAGAAAGATGCAAATAATAGTGCATATTCTTAGTCAACAATGACGTAGAGTGCCTCTTGTTACAATCCATACATGTTAATATCTTTTTTTTTTTACTATTGTCTACGAGTACATTAAGAATGTTATGACAATCTGGACAATAATAATATTTGTACATGACATTTTCACTATTTTCAAACTCTTTCAGGAACATGTACTTACTACGGAATAACTTATGCGGTAATAGAATATCTAATAAAGAAATAAAATGTTCTACAGCGATGTCAATTAGATGATGTCTAATGATAAAGTTTAATACCAATAGGTATGCTTCTTCCCGTGATACTAGGGAACCTTCATACAATGGTATTCGATTCTGCAAAACAAAAATCGCAAATATCAAATTTAGCCTATTATTCATTATTTTTATTATTTTTTAAATTATTTTTATCATTTTAGAAACAGTTTAAACGTTTTTAAAACATTTATTATTCATTGGTAAAATTAATTTTCATTTCAAAAAGGTTTATTAATGTTTAAAATACTTATTTTATTTGTAAATAAATAATAATAACTTAATAATATAATATAACGAAAGACTCAATAAGTATAAAACAATAAGGGTAATGATTAGGGCAATAAGCCAAATAATAAAACGTATAAGAAAATATAAAATAAATATAATATAAACATTAAACACAAACTTTTTCTTACATTAGGAACTATTTTAGATACGAATTAAGTTTGTAACTTACTGAAAGAATTATGCAATTTAGTTAAATTAAGTGTTAACATTAGAACACGTATTAGATTTTCTAACAATTGTCTTAGGCTTAATTTAATACCATCACATTTAAAGTACTTTACTAATACTATCTGTGTATTAGCGACACCGAAATAACTTATATTTTTGTT
>NW_017280236.1:0-1956 GCF_001594065.2 Cyphomyrmex costatus | reverse complement strand
TTCGTGCCAAAGTGTCCGTTTTGTCCGTCAACGTTCAACGACGTATTACTATGTATTTTCAGCCCCTAAAAAAATCGCCAAAGCCATAGTCCACTATTTTCGAGGTCGCTCTATCGATTTATGCCATTTAGAAAACGGATAAACAATTTACTACCCCTCATTTTCTTCAATTAAAAAAAATGAAGGGTAGTTTTAAGGTCATTTTTTTCAAAAAAGTGCAATTTTCAATGCAAAATACACCATAAAATTCAGTGAAATGACCAAAAACAGGGCGGTCGAGGTCCAATATAAAGAGTTATGACATGTGCTTATTTTATTTGTTACATCTAAGGGTTGCAAAACCACCCTTAACCCATAAGAGTCAAATGGAAACAAAATGATGAATTGTCGGAAAATGGTAGACTTTTTGAAAAATTGTTGTTGAACAAAAAGTTCTTAGAATCGATCAAAGAATGCGCTGAATGTTTTTCAGAATTTTTTGAACACTTTTTGAATTTTTCAAAATCCCAAAATTAGGAAAAATTCAAAAAGTGTTCAAAAAATTCTGAAAAAAATTCAGCGTATTCTCTGATCGATTCTAAGAACTTTTTGTTCAGCGACATTTTTTCCGAAAGTGTGTCATTTTCAAATAAAAAATTCCTGAATTTCTATCATTCGAGAAGTTCTATTTCGTCAGTGCTTTGTATACAACCTCTTTAGCCAGTACTATAAACGTTACTGTTACCGATTCTTACCGCGGGGAGGTAGACGTTTATCAAGAATCATTTTTGTGCGTGCGTGCGTGCGTGCGTGCGTGCGTGCCTGCGTGTCTGTGTCTGTGTCTGTGTGTGTTTTATATGCGCTAGAAAGAAGGCTACGAAGGAGGTATACGAAGATTTCTTGGGACCGCTAATTATGATTTTGTCGGCAGAATTATAGAATTTATTCTGCGGTAAAAAGTGGTAAACTGTAAATCTGAAAAATGAAGCTTACAAATAAAATTTGCCATGCTTTCTCATCGAAGTCTTCGACATTATAATTTTGAATTTACTATTTTTGTCGTTCCCCGTTTTCCTGATTTCGCGTAGAAATGTAAGTCGATGAAAGTAAATGTTCGTACATTCAAAAATTCTTCATTGTCGGTTTACATTCTTCAAATGTACTTCATCTAAATACATATTTTCAAAATATTTCTGATCAACTTTTATTGATGTGAGAAAAAATTACTAATTCAATTTTCGTGTGAAATTTTCTTTCTGTAATTCATTATAACAACTGGTTTTATAATAGTAAAGCTTGAAAGTGACAAATCTCTCACAATGTCTGTAAGACTAAAACCCTCTACTTCTAACGTTACCACAAAGCGTAAAAGTTGTCTTCTTGAAGAAATGGAATATTCTGATAATGGAGACTCATCTGATCTTGAATCTGATAACGGTGAAGTATTGGATGAGGAAAGTGATGAGAGTGATGATTTAGATGTCAGTCTGGCCACAGAATCATTTAGAAAAGTTTCTAAAAATTACAATGACACCCAGAAAAAATTGGAGTTGGAACATAATTATGATTGGAGACTTGGTGAAAAAGTATATGATACTAATTTGTCTAATGAGTGTCTGCTGTCTGATCGCGATAAAGCGGAAATACTTCAAATGTCTCCACTCCAGCTGTTCGAATCATTTTTATCACAGGATTTGAAAAATTATATTATCAAAGCAACGTGCGAGAATGGGTTTGATCTCAATCTAGACAACTTAGATGCTTTTATAGGTATTGGTCAAACAATTCACTTTTAGGATCTGAACCTGTAAAAAATGCTATGAGTAGAAATACATTTTACTGCATAAAATCATATCTCAAATATTGTTTACAATGTGACAAAAAAGAAAACGACAAGGTATGGAAATTGAGGCAAATTTTAGATATCTTAAAAAAAAATATATTGAGATACGGTTTTTTTTCAACAGCACTGTCAGT
>NW_017280235.1:57453-70129 GCF_001594065.2 Cyphomyrmex costatus | reverse complement strand
TGTTATAGAGGACGGTACGTTACACCCGTCTCCGGATAAGTCGCAAGCGGTTGCTCTTTTTCCGGAACCAAAGTTTCTAAAGGATGTTCAGAGTTTTTTAGGCCTTACGGGATATTTTCGTAAGTTTATCGCTAATTACTCGATTAAGGCAAAGCCGTTAAGCGACCTTTTACGTAAGGGCGAAAAATTCAGAATCACTAAAAAGGAGCGCAACGCATTTTGTTTATTGAAAGATACACTCGTTGAAAGACCTGTTTTAAAGATTTACCATCCAGCTTATGAAACAGAATTGCATACGGATGCTAGTCAACATGGCTATGGAGCTGTGTTATTGCAAAGATCTCCTGAGGATCAAAACCTCCATCCGATTCACTATTTAAGCCGTAAGACGAGTGACGCTGAAAGTAGATATCCTAGTTATGAGTTGGAGGCTCTCGCCATTATTACTGCGCTAAAGAAGTTTAGAATCTATTTGCTGGGTATCGAATTTAAAATAGTAACTGATTGCGCTGCTTTTCAACGGACAATGGAGAAAAAAGGGTTATCATTAAGAATAGTACGATGGGCTCTAATGCTCGAGGATTTCAAATATTCGATTGAGCATCGAGCAGGCACTAAAATGAAGCACGTGGACGCACTTAGTCGGTATCCGGTTATGCTGATGTCTACAAATGAAATTACGCTAAAGATTCAGAAGGCACAGCACAATGACAGCGGGCTTGTACCTATATTTAAAATTTTAGAAAGTCAGTCGTACGAGGATTATTTTGTGAAGTCAAACGTGTTGTACAAATCACAGAATGATTTAGATCTTTTAGTAGTTCCCGAGTCTATGCATGACGAGATTATAAAGACAGTTCATCAAAAAGGTCATTACGCGGTTAAAGTTACGTACGAACAAGTTAAGCAAGATTATTTTATACCGAACTTAAAGTCGAAAGTTGAACATTGCATTGCTAACTGTGTTCCGTGTTTATTGACAAACAGAAAAAGTGGAAAGCAGGAAGGTTTCCTTCATCCTATCGCGAAGGGAGACACCCCTTTTTATGCATACCATATTGATCATCTAGGTCCTTTACATTCAACTAGTAAAAAATACAATCACATTTTAGCGATTATCGATAGTTTTAGTAAGTTTGTATGGTTATATGCTGTCAAGTCAACAACGACTAAAGAAGTAATTGACAAGTTAGAGATACAGAAGGTTTATTTTGGAAACCCTGTTCAAATCATAAGCGACAAAGGATCTGCTTTTACCTCAAACGAATTTAAAGAGTACTGCGACTCCGAGAATAACATGTAGCGGTAACAACAGGATTGCCTAGGGCCAATGGCCAGGTAGAAAGGCTGAACCGCACCATTTTGTCTGTCTTAAGTAAGTTAACAGTAGATGCCCCAGACAAGTGGTACAAACATATCGGTTGGTTACAACAGATAATTAACTCTTCCTTTCATCGTAGTATTGGAACTACTCCATTTGAGCTGCTTTTTGGTACTAAACTGCGAAGTAAAGTTGATTTTCGCCTAAAAGAGTTATTGGAAGAAGAGTTGCGTGATCAATTCCAGAGCGAACGAAATGAGTTGCGTCAGGCTGCGAAAAATCAGATCTTGCAAGTGCAAAAGGAAAATCGTCAAGCGTATAATTTGCGTAGGAAGGAGCCGATCAAATATCATGTAAACGACGTCGTGGCGATTAAGCGAACCCAACAGGGTCCAGGTTTAAAATTGAAACCCAAGTTTCTCGGTCCTTATAAAATAACTAGTGTTAAGTCGAACAACACTTACAATGTGGAACGTGTCGGGATTCATGAGGGACCTATGACTACCTCAACCTGCGCCGAGTATATTAAACCATGGGCGGCATATAAGTCGCTGCCCGAGTCGGTCAGCGGTCAGAATGGCCGAATGTAGGAGCACGTCTCTGGCAAGTAGTGCTGTATGCGTTTCGCTAAGTAGTTAGAGGCGAGTGTCACCGTGGCGCGAGCGAGGCGAGCGAAGCGTGCAGAGAGAGGAGATCGACAAGAGTCGTGAAGCAAGGCGGTCGTGTACTTTTGATTAGAGGAAATATATTATTTTGGTGTTGAATGAGTGGTATTATTATTTCGAAGAGAAGTAACTACATTATGATTAATGTATGTATTTTATAAAAGGATTGTCAAAATTTGTGTCGCGGCTGATGATGACTAAGTAAAGTCGAAACGTTCTGCGTAGAATTATATTCGTAAAGATTATTTAAAGTTATTTTTAGTACTTATTGTTAGCTCGTTTAAATAAATATTTGACCTGGTATGCTAATGCAAGAATTTGTTTTATTATCATACGAGCGAAAGTTAACTTATGAATAATCTAGAATTGTTCATTTTTTATTATTATTATCTTTTTTTAAAAAAAAAAAAAGGTGAAAGAAGCGCTAAGAGTGGGTGCTGCTGGTCAAAAAACCATTTGGGCTAATTTCACCAACGCCAATTACTTAATCGACTGTAGAACTGACTAATCACATTTGCTGTTTAGTAGAACCATCTTTAAAAACCTACGTGATATTATCCTTATTTACTTAAATCTAACGACATGTATCATTTGTATAAAAGGTTTGATATCAATAGTCGGCGCCAAGTTAAATTCTACCATGTAGTACTATTATCGACTGTAAAACTGAATAATTACATTTGCTGTGTTTAGTAGAATCATCTTTTTTAAAAACCTACGTGATATCCTTATTTACTTTAAATTCAATGACATGTATCATTTGTATAAAAGTTTTGATATCAAAAGTCGGCGCCAAGTTAAATTCTACCTTATTACTTACTTAATTTTAATGACATTTATCATTTGTATAAAAGATCATATAATATGGATTTTTCTCATAAAATATATCGTTTAATTAACTAGTCTTTAAAAATTCTATCTCTAAAGATCTAAGAGGTACCATTCTTACACTTATTTAATTCTAATGACATGTATCATTTGTATGTATTGCGACGTTATTCGCTTGCACGTCGCAGGTTAAAAAACAATTAAGGCTCACGCGGCCGAGCGAGAATCGCGGAACGCGAAAGTTGGGCGCCAGACGTCCTTAAAGGCGACGTCGACCTCGCGAAAAATTCTAACTTCCAACGCGACACCACCAAACGCGAAATTCGCAACGCGAAAATACGCGAAAATCCCGAAAATTCTCACTCGTACGCGGCTAGGCCATCTCAGTTAATGGTAGAGGGGTCTTAGGAAAAGACGAGGGCTGCGGTGATACAGGGAGATATAGGGAGAAAGATTACGATAAAAACACGAAAATCATACTCTCAGTATCAAAATAACAATGAGCGGGTTTATTAAGAACAAAAAAAAATAAAATAAATGACTCGATAATATTGCGTTGATAGCGCGTGTAAAGATTAACAGAAGAAATTGCAAAATAAAATAGAGCTCTGCGAACCCGCCAAAAAAGAAACTTATGCTCTTGGCTAAACAAAAATTTAAACAATCAAAGGCGCGCAAGAACAAATTATTTTGCAATACTAACGACGACAATACCGTATCCAATGACGCGAGAGATCAGTAGCAAAATTAAATCAACTAACTAACGACGCGATACATTATAGTCGATTCACGAATACAGGTCACTCAGAAATTAACATCGCAAGACAGCATAGTACGTGACCGAATATAATCTCGAAGATTGCACACACAGGCATGCAGAATTACACAAAAATTGACGCGAGAGCATCATAACCGGCACGCGCCGGACGAACTCCCATAAACGAGAACACACCAAGGACAGTTATTTCCAGATTGCGAATCTTAACTTTCACAATAGGCAGATGCAATGTCATAACATATAAATACTTTAATTTCTCGCGACCCGAAGTCACATAAGCAACTCTCATACCAACAAGGGCGCGGAGTGCGCGACCTCGCGCTCACTCCAACGCCGCACGGTAAAGGAAACTGAAAAATGTGTGCTGGAATCGTAAATGTCAGGATGGAGTCGACGGAATTTAATAAATCGAAATGTAAATGAAAGCTTATTTCCTGTAGATGATAGGAAAACTATAGAGAAAGTATAGAGAAATGCACTTCCACATTAAAGATGGCCGCAAAATCGACATCTCATGACGATGACTTAAAGGACCCTGCCCTTTTGTTATTGATATTGGCTCTCGGTCAATTTTGTTGTACCTTTAAATTTTTTTAGTTTTGGACCTCCTGGACAAAAAATGTATATGTCAAAACCCAAAATTATGACCAGTTTTTGAGATAGAGAGGTTCAAAGTTGAACAATATCACAAAAAAAAATGGAAAGTTCTCCAGGTAGGACTATGGTAGCTGTATGTTTTTGGGACGCTGAATCCGAAACCGATGCCCGATCGGTCACATCTGGTCTGGATCAAGGTCAGTTGAAGGTCAAATGTAGAAAATCAAAGTGCTAACACAGCAAAGCAACATATCTATACGTTTATGGGATCGTTGAATCCGAATCCGATGTTCGATTGACCCGATCAACTCTGGGTCAAGGTCAGTTGAAAGTCAAATGTAGAAAATCAAAGCGATAACAGAGCAAACCAACATATCTAGACGTGATGTAAAAGGTGTTTAAGGAACAAAAAGTTTTTTAATTATCTTTTAGCTGAAATTTGTTCAAATTTTTGGAAGTAAATTTACTTTTACCCTATATTATCGACTTTAACATTTTTTTGCGTAGCGTTCATTCTCGGATGTAATGTTGCATTCAAACTGTGCTCAAGTTTAAGATTACGTTTGCCCTTACTATTCAGTTTTTTTCAGCCATTTCCTCGTCGAAATTTTGACGATGCTATTCTGTGGCCATGCAATGGCTATAGAATATCGGATATCTGGCCATGCAAAAAATAATTAATTAGCTTAAAAAGCGTGTTTATAAAATGTTTTTCCAGAAAATGCTTGTAAGGGTAAATAGTAATAAGAATATAATATAATAAATAATCTCTTCAGAATTTATGCTGATTTTTTACTTTTCACTTGAGCTGCCATTTTTTTAAGATAGTCGCATCAACATTGTCTATTCTGTTATATAAAACTCATGAAAGAATGTATAATTTTGTAAAAACTTGTAGAATAGGTTAAATTGTATTTTACATATATTTCGTTGAATATTTTAAAACGTCAGTAGTAAAATATACATAATTGGAGATTATTGATAAATGATATATACCGAAAGGATAAGAATAATAAATTAGTAGAACCATTGTACATAAGTATCATGTACATTAGTACATTGTAATTGTAATTACAATTTTTACATGAAATAAAATTTGTAAGTTCACATTCAGTTGTCAGTATAATCTAATTGCCACAAGGCGCAAACATAATTGTATTTATACAATTAAAATGCAAAGAACTCCGAAATCCATGCAGAAATATTTTCCACGCACAAATACGAGGGCGGTCCGATAAATACTTAGCCTACAAAAGAAAAACGAAAATTTTGGAAAAGTGGCGATTTATTTCTCAACATAGTCTCCTTTTAGCTCGATACACTTAACCCAGCGATGCTCCAACTTCTTTAACCCGTCTGAAAAATACGTTTTCTCGAGGTCTGCAAAGTAGGCCTCCGTGGCGGCGATGACCTTCTCATTCGACTCAAATTTCTGCCCGGCAAATGACTTTTTCAAGTTTGGAAACAAAAAGAAGTCGCACGAGGCCAAATCTGGAGAACACGGTGGATGGGGCAGCAGCTCGTAGCCCAATTCGATCAATTTGGCCGTGGCGACGGCGGAGGTGTGATCATGGTGGAAGAGCACTTTTTTCTTCGCCAAATGGGGCCTTTTTTTCTGCAATTCGGCGTCGAATCGGCCCAATAATTCGGCATAGTAGAGCCCTGTGATCGTTTTGCCCTTCTCCAGGTAGTCGATGTAGATCACACCTTGTGAATCCCAGAAAACGGTGGCCATCACCTTTCCGGCCGATAGGACAGTCTTCGCCTTCTTCGGAGCACGTTCGCCGGGTGAAGTCCACTGTTTCGACTGTTCCTTGGTCTCTGGTGTGTACCAGTGGATCCATGTTTCGTCGACGGTCACGAAACGACGCAGAAACTCCTTCGGATTATGCTTAAACAGCGTCAAACACTGCTCTGAAGTGGTCTCACGGTTGCGCTTGTTGTCCGGAGTGAGCAAACGCGGCACCCATCGCGCCGACAGCTTTTTCATGCCCAAAATTTCATGCAGGATATGACCCACGCGGTCTTTTGAGATGCTTACTGTCTCAGCTATCTCGCGCACCTTCAATCGGCGGTCTGCCAATACAAGATCGTGGATTTTTGTCACGTTATCCTCCGTGGTAGCCGTTTTCGGAGCACCTGGATGTGGCTCATCAAAAACCGACGTGCGACCACGTTGAAACTCGTTAAACCAATTTTTGACGGTCGCCATCGAAGGAGAAGAGTCACCGTACACAGCATCCAAGCGCTCTTTGATTTCGCTGCGCGATTTCCCTTCCAAAAACAAGAATCGAATCACCGACCGATATTGCTCTTTTTCCATTTTTCTAAAATCCGCGGACACGCCCGCTTCCACACGCGGTCAAAACAAAACTACGAGTCCGATTCGGCTGAAATTTTGACAGTAGCCGTCTACGAGAATGTACTACACGTTAGTAAATTTCTCTTGCGATAGTGGGGCCATCGGGCGTTGAGGCTAAGTAATTATCGGACTGCCCTCGTAATCAACAACAAATGATACTTCGTTTTTATTCATGATTTGTTTTCAATTGTTTTGTTTTTCAAGATGTAATGTACAGTTCGATATTGCCAAGGTTACTGTCGGGTGCGTTAAAAATAAAGAACCAACACTTTGCTCATTCGTTGTTAATTTTTCTACGCATTGGAGAGATTTCGGTGTTGTGTGATTTCACTTGTATGAACACAAATACGTTCGTGGCAATAAGATTATAGTGACAACCGCAGAATAACGTAAGTGGATTAAAAAAATACGCGTTTAATGAATGTAAACTTAAAAAGATTTATTGTATGTTAAAATTAAAATTAAAATTACAATTATACTAATGTATATATCATTTTATGTACATTTTTTTTTACTAATTTAGTATTCGTATTCCTTCGGTATATATCATTTATCAGTAACCTCCAATTGTGTCTACCTTTTTTCGAAGTTTTAAAATATTAATTTAAATATATTTACAATATAATTGAATTTATTTGACAGGTTTTTATAAAATTAGAAATTCTTTCATGAGTTTATATTACAGAATAGATAATGTCGATGCGACTACCGTAAAAAACAAAGGCGGTCGGCCAAAGAAAAAATCAAAAATTAGCATAAATTCTGGACGAAAAAGATTACCTTTAGAAGCCTGTTGTAAAAGAACACTTTATACAAGGGCGAACGAAATTGCAGCCTCCGTAGATAATGTTTCTGTTCTTGAAATGGCATTGGCATCTGCTAAAAGGAAGAGGTATGCAACTGCGGATGTTAATGACATAATAGAAGAGGAGGAAGTACAGACCGAATGTAATCGGCATTCAAATGAATCGGCATTAGCATTTTATTTGGAGAATGATTATAACGAAAAATATTACTGTAATCTAGTGAAGGATTCTCGAAAACGAAATTGTCCGATATATTCTTCATATGACAAAGTTTATGACGCAATGTTGAAGTGCCAGCCTAGCAATTGTATTTCTACAGAATCTGAGTGTCGAGTCTCATTACAGAGTCTTTTGAACAAGACTTCAGAACGTCTGTGCGATGCGCTTTGTGAGGAATTACCAGTATTGCCTATCGTCAATTTGGAACTTTTGGTTGCCATAGGATTCGACAGTTCGAATGGACACGGTAATCCCCAACAGAAGG
Source organism: Cyphomyrmex costatus (assembly GCF_001594065.2). Taxonomy (NCBI): domain Eukaryota; kingdom Metazoa; phylum Arthropoda; class Insecta; order Hymenoptera; family Formicidae; genus Cyphomyrmex; species Cyphomyrmex costatus. The sequence goes on along the minus strand of NW_017280235.1, from coordinate 62,288 downwards.
AAATAATGCCAATATGAATCCTCATCAATCCTTATTTATCAGTTATATGATTGTGGTGCAATTGAGTGAATCTGAAACCAGCGCACGTATTTGGATAAATCCAACACCACAAAATGTTCGTTTCTGTCGATCTTTGAGGATATCTATGGAGAAAGAAGACACTGCATCAACTTTGAAAGAGTATAATCGTCTCAAACAGGAAATTAAAGAGCTTCAACTGCACAAAAGTACAATTACTAATGGCACTGAAATCGTAATGAAATACGATGTACATATAACTTTGTTGGATGGAAATCGATGTCCAATGTGTCTTATAACCGCACACCAATTTGAAAATTTAAAAGATAATTTCCATTCAGAAATTTCGTCTCTAAAACACGGATTGGGACTTTTGCACTGTGAAATAAAGACTATGGAATACTTTCTCCATTTATCGTATCGCAAAACATTTGAAACGTGGGATATTCGAAAACCCCTAAGAGGCAAGTTAAAAAAAAGTTTCATCATTGATTACTCATAAAAATAAATAATAGAATAGAGCAGAGTAAAAAAACCACTTTTTAACTTTTTATGTTATAAAATTAAACGTACTTCATTCTATTTTCCGTTCAATATAACGAGTTGTAATATGTTTAAAATTTTTATCAAAAAATTTTGTGCAAGGCAGCTCAAAAATAAATATTACAATTAAAACCATGGTACTATAGATACAACAGTCAAAGTAGGATCAAAGTTGCCTATTACCTAATGGATTTGGTATCCTAAATCGCTGCTAAAATGGCTCAATAATTTTTTCACCAGTTTACTCTAAACCCATACAGCACACTTTATCCCAGAGACATCCCGAGGACGTCCATAGAACGTATTGAGGAAATAGGAACATCCTCAGGACGTTCCTGAAATATCCCTGGGATATTTGTGCTGTTTGGGAAGTTATTTCCGAATATCATATTTTCAATATTATAATATAGGCCTGTCCATTTTTTTTCACATTGCCCAGTTCTACTTTGCTTTTACTACCGAAATCAAGTCAACTTGTATAAACTACACATTTTAATTCGAATTTTTATAACAGCTTTTTTTATTTGTAGTAATTTTTTAAAATCACGATTAGGCATGGAATGTAAGTCAATTTTAATGTAAATTTGTAAATTTCGAGGACAAAATTAAATTCTACATTTTTTTTGCTACCCGACTAGCACTTAACTACTGGATTAATACTTAAATATTTAACATTTAGATCAATTTGATGAGAGAAAACGTTCGATACAAAAGAAGATATACAAAAATGTGGGTGTCAGAGTAGACCAAGTTTTGCAAGGCCATGGCACCACAAACACAGGAAATGTAGCCCGTAGGTGCTTCAAGAATCCGAAAGAATTTTCTGCAGCCTTAGAAATCGATTCGCAACTGATCAGCAATGTTGCAACAATATTGCTCGCATTTAAATCCAAGACATCTCTAGACTTGGATGAGCTCGGTCATTTTTGCAGAGAAACTTACGAACTGCATTATAGTTTGTATCCCTGGGCAAGAATGAGTCCGACATTTCATAAGTTATTGCAACACGGATGCGAAATAGCAAAGCAATTTCCCTTACCAATGCTGTATTTCAGCGAGGATGCATTAGAATCGTGGCATAAATTCTACAGAAGAAATTTGATATCACATGCTCGTCAAAGAAGTAGGAAATGCAGACTTTTGGACGTATTTAATCGCGCGTTATATTTTAGCGATCCTAAAATTTCGCTAATTTTAATTAACGAACGACTACAAACAATTAATGATCAAATTCCAGAACAGATTCAGCGCTTCTGTAGACAATAATAAGTTAATGGCATTTAATATATTTTTTGTAATCAATTATTAACTATAATCGTTACGAATTAATTAGTATCACACTAGTATTACAATAAATATAAACTAATATAGATCAGTAAAACTTTGTTTTTAATTTGATAGAAACCTGACTTTTCAGCCGTATTCTTGTATATAGTCAATTCTCAAAAAACTGGCCAACTTTATTCTCGGATAGTAAAGTTAATAAACTGACAATTAATTTCGTTTAAACAATTTTTTTAATCTGATCCCTACGTTCTTACCTTCCTTGAAAAATACCTGCTTCCATAATATGCAAACCTAAACATTTTATACAGTATCAATGCGTTTAAAGAATGAAAATGTCCACTCCGTCGATTTCTTTACATAAAACAGGAAATTTTTAATTTTTAATACTAACCATTGATATTGTTCACCATGTGATATTGTTCAACTTTGAACTTCTCTATCTCAAAAACTGGTCATAATTTTGGGTTTTGACATATACATTTTTTGTTCAGAAGGTCCAAAACTAAAAAAATTCAAAGGTACAACAAAATTGATCGAGAGCCAATATCAATAACAAAAGGGCAGGGTCCTTAAAGTCATCGTTATGATATGTCGCGGCCATCTTTAATGTGGAAGTGCATTTCTCTATTCTTTCTCTATAGTTTTCCTATTATCTACAGGAAATAAGCTTTCATTTACATTTCGATTTATTAAATTCCGTCGACTCCATCCTGACATTTACGATTCCAGCACACATTTTTCAGTTTCCTTTACCGTGCGCTGCTACTTAAAACGCGCAACGAACGGCGTATTTCACGCGGGACTTGCGTTCCAGGGCGCCTAAGATCAGTAATTCTTCAGGAAACACGACTCGACGTTTACGCCGGAAATCCGCACTATATTTGCCCATGACTTCCGTTCCGGTAACTACGATTTATCGTGCTAATCGCCCTCGAACGCTCGCCCTCGCGCCGCCGTTCCGGGAACATGCACCACGCGTGCACGGACTCTTCCTTTCTCGGCCGTCGCGATCTCCAGGAGGCCCGCGACTCTATCTCTACTCTAATTCCCCGGCAGTCGTTTATCCGCGAGCTTAGGATTCTCTCCCGCTTGACGCCGAGTGCTTCACCAAAGGATACCGTACATCAAAGTGCCGCGAATGGCAGCTCCGCGAAAATTCACAAACGGCACTCGACTACAGAACGCAAGATTCCCTCGCCCCGATGCATGCGACTTTACAACAGAAGTAATCGTGGAGCAACCTCACCGATAAATCCTCGCCTCCTGTCCTGCGGGCCGTCGCTTCTCTCTCTCACTCTTCCGGGAACGCACCGCGATACAATATTTGTCGGGCCGGGACGTCTATTCCGTTCGCTGACCGGAAACGAAAAGCATCGTGGATCGCGACCGATGCGCGATCAATACGCCAACCCCCTCCGAGGGGCGCGCAGCCGCGCCGCGCTTTTCCGCGGCCAATACTCGGGCTTGTGATCCTTCGCGAGCAAGGCCGTGCCCAGCGAGGTCCTTTTGGGGTGGTCGGAGACCCCGCGGACTTAATTTGTGTAGGCAACTGATTTCTTGCTGCCGACTGCCCGCTTTCTCGCTGGATGGTGCACGGCAGTAGTCTTCGTTGGGCCCGCGCCTCCTCGAGGTGCTCCTTGCTTGTTCGGCGGACGCCCGGCCCTCCGGCGGCTCTGGCTCTTCCCGGGCTCGTCCTCTCGGCCGCTACTTCGGCCCTGGCCGCGGCATCCTTCTCTCTCTCTCTTCCGATGTCGCTCGCCTCTCGCTGTCAAGGTCCGGTGGATTCTTCCAACGGTGAGGCGCCACTCGTTTCATACAAATAAATTGCGGGGATTAGAAAGTAATATTGAAATTGCTGATTACGGCCCCTGGAGATTTCGCTCGCTCGCCCTTCCCGGCCCGGGTCATGCGCGCATTCGCGCTTTGTGACGACGGAGGGTCGCTGCCACGTTGCAGCGGACTGCAACGTCACAGTATATATAAACTTACCTTTTTAAAAAAAAAGGTAGAAAAAACGCTAAGAGTGGGTGCTGCTGGTCAAAAAACCATTTGGGGCAGTTTCACCAACATCAATTACTTAATCGACTGTGAAACTGACCAATCGCATTTGCTATTTAGTAGAATCATCTTTAAAAACCTACGTGATAATACCCTTATTTACTTAATTCTAATGACATGAATCATTTGTATAAAAGATTTGATATCAATAGTCGGCGCCAAGTTAAATTCTAATCTTTAGAAACCTACGTGGTATTATCCTTATTATTTAATTAAATCAATGACATGTATCATTTGTATAAAAGATTTGATATCAATAGTCGGCGCCAAGTTTTTCTACCTTATTACTTACTTAATTTTAATGATATTTATCATTTGTATACAAGATTTGATATCAACAGTCGGCGCCAAGTCAAATTCTACCAAATTAAAAAGTAAAACACAAGTGGTACCTTCAATCTTTAAGTGAACCCATATAGTACTATTGTACTATTGTACTATTGGACTATATGTTTCATACAATTAAACCTAAGTATATGCCTTTGTATTCTTATTAAAAGATCTTCCTATTCGAAACCAAGTGACTTAAATTCTTCTTTAAAAAAATTATATCACAATTAATTTAAAAACAAAATGAAAAAAATTTATTTAAATAGAAAAATTTTTTATGAAAAAACACTTCGTGCTGCTAGAGCGAATAAGAAAAACAATGAAAACTATGTAAAAGCTATAATAATTAATACAAGTATATGTAAAGGTAATGATAATTTAAAAATTATAGTAAACATATTCTAAATGCTATATTTAATAAATATACAGCTTACTTCTCTTTTTTTATGTACTTCACTCGCATATACTGTACGCGAATATACATACAGACTGCATACTTTAACTCTCGTAATATCTAATCTCTTTTATACAAAATGTTACATCCATATATAATTTTATTATGACGTTAGTATATATTGGGATTGAGATACAATTCACTC
>NW_017280235.1:55166-56809 GCF_001594065.2 Cyphomyrmex costatus | reverse complement strand
AAAAAAATGAACAATTCTAGATTATTCATAAGTTAACTTTCGCTCGTATGATAATAAAACAAATTCTTGCATTAGCATACCAGGTCAAATATTTATTTAAAGGAGCTAATAATAAGTACTAAAAATAATTTTAAATAATCTTTACGAATATAATTCTACGCAGAACGTTTCGACTTTACTTAGTCATCATCAGCCGCGACACAAATTTTGACAATCCTTTTATAAAATACATACATTAATCATAATACATAACATTCATATTAAACCTCATGATGTCATTAACATGAAGTCACTTTCCTTACAATGTGAAGTAACAGCGAAAAATACCTACTAAAAAAGATTAACCATATAAATTACATTTGTCAACGTCTATAAACTCATTGAGCCCATTCTACAGTCGGTAAAAAAAGGTAAGTTTATAAAGATAGTACCAAATGGGTTTTACTTTTTAATTTAGTAGAATTTAAATAACAGTATGGTTTTTTACATGGGTTTTTAAAGATAGAATTTAATTTGGTATAACCAACTCAAAACCTGAAGTTCAAACAAAAATTTAGAATAAAGATAGTATCACATGTTTAACATACACTTCAAAATCTTGAATCAAATATAGTGTTCTAGGTGAGAGATCTCTAACTATAACGGTTTTTTATATTTTAATAATCCATAAGATATCAATATTAATTTTAAAGTTCTTATACCAAACTATTTTAACATAATACATTTTATTATTGAAAGATAATGAAATGGAAATGAATATATTCAAGTACATCTTCGAGTTAGTATTACATACGTATAATCAAATGGGATGTTAATAAACGTAATAAATTTTTTTGGTATAATGTTATTAAGAAATTGATTATCAGAACAATTCTTCTTCACGATATTAATTATTAATTAGAATAATAATTTGTAAACGTATACTTATGAAGATATATACACATAGTGTTCTAGGTGAGAGATGAAATAACAGTTTTTTATATTTTAGAAATAAATCACAAAAGATGAGTATTAATTTTAAAAGAATTCTTATATATAAAAAATTAACCTTGGCATACATAATGAGGTATTCAAATACATGTTCGAGTTAGTCTGAGTCAAATCAGACATAAAGTTGGGATCTGGAGACACGGTAGTGTCTCGGCGCTAAGCCAAGCGCGCGACACTGCCGTGCCTCCTTTACGCAACACGGAGAATTTTTCGGGTCGAGATGATCAGATCTCAGAACGGCTGAACCGATCAAGTTCTACATACGCTCAATCGACAGGAAAAACTTAAATTGTATGATAAAAGTGCTTTCATTTTTTTTTCTACGTGCCCTACGAGCGGAGATATCGCGACGCAAAGTCCGAATCTGTGAATTTTCACGTTTTATTTTTTAAGATACGTCGTCATCGTCGTCGACCAGAGAGAAATGTCCATCTCGTTTTTTCGATAATAGAGGGCCTTTGACTTTATGTGTTATCTCACTCTATCTATCCTCTCATATCTAGTGTTGCATTGTGTATCACATACGTCGCGCGCGCGGTTTAAAATCGTATAATTATTAAAAATAAAATATTATTCAATATAATATAATATAATCGTATAATTATTAAAAATAAAATATTATTCAATATAATATAAAATATTTATTAATAATT
>NW_017280235.1:49260-50517 GCF_001594065.2 Cyphomyrmex costatus | reverse complement strand
GTACATTAATAGAGATTTTGAAACTTATCTGATTAATTCAATGAGCCAAAATATTTATCTGGTTATCTCAATTTATTATTTACTTTTTGTTTCTTTTGTCCTTTCGTACGCAGGATTTTCTCGATTTAACGCAACTATCTGACGTGATTGTTGACCTAGTAGTGAAATCACCATGCATGCTTCTGGCTCATTGAATTATAAGTATTTCTTTTCATCGTATCAGATAAGTTTAAAATCTCAATTAATTTTAATTTGTTTTCTCTATTTTGTATTACATAATCTTTTTTCTTTAAATTATGTTTCTAAAATGTTCCAATTTTTTATTTTATAAGTTGAGATAACAATCAGATTGAAGAAAGAAGATTATGTTATCTTTTAAATCAGTGCTCTCTGAATTAGTTGCACATTTCTGGCCGATTTCTGAGGCGACGCCTACTCTGTCCCCACTACCACTCAAGACTCGGCGGCTGATTGTTCACGCGTGACGTTTCTAATAGAGCTCTAGCTCCTGAGACACAGCGTGAACGATTGGTGGCTCAGCGGAGAGACAGTAGGCGTCACCTCAGAATCGGTCCGAAATGTGCAACTAATTCCGAGCACTGGGCAGCGTTCAGGAATACGCTTAGGTAACTCTTGGGTGCATTTTTGCTATAATATTATACGTAAAGTAAACTATAGCCTAGAATTATCTAGGTGTGATTCCTGAACACAGCCCTGTTTTAAATCGTTATTGTTTATCTCTCAATTTATGAAGATTAGGAAATTAGAAAAGGGATTGTAAATAAATTTAAAATGTTTATATATTTATATGGTGTATTATAAATTTTTATTTGAAAAAAAAACTTTGTATTGTTTTATTTGAAAATATATATCTTCTTTACATTTTCACGGCCTCCACGGCTTCCACGTCCTCGGCCTTCACCGCGGTATGAGCCGCGGCTCTTGCGGCTCTTTTGCCAACGTCTAGCTGTAATGAAATATAAATTATTATTATGAATTATTCTACTCTGTATTACTTACTATATTATAACCCATAGGTCTATCTGTTTTTAATTGCTATACTTTCTAAACTGGTTCAATAAGTTGAAGTGAAACAAACGTATATTTTTGTTTCACTTTAATTTATTGTACCTTTCGAAAAGGCAGCAATAAAAAGCAGACCTGTAGATAGTGATTTGGGGGCGGGAATTTTTACTTACGTTTTTCTTGTGGGATCGCCGCTGGTCCCGGCTGCGTCGCCGCTGATCCCGGTGTCGG
>NW_017280235.1:46701-48291 GCF_001594065.2 Cyphomyrmex costatus | reverse complement strand
ATTTCAATGCATTGATTGGAGTGCAAATAAAGCCTATTGCACATGAAATGCATAACAGTGCATAAACATAACATAAGACCGTTGGACTAATGAGCATCTTATGTTAATCAATATCAATATGGCAACTTTATGCTGGATGCTTATTGGTCCAACTGTTTTATGTTATACTCATGCTCTATTATGCATTTCATGTGCGATATGTTTAAATCTAGGTGAATCTAGTGCGTTTTGACAGAGCGAAAATAGGATGAAAAAAGAGAAAGAGCACAGTCTAGTAACTCACTTATTTCGCGCATGCGCACTCCATTTTAGGCAACTAACATCAAAGATGTCGACAGAGAGTTGTCTTACTGGTTATGCGCTGTCTGTTGCACAAAAAATATTTATTTAGGACTCTTTACAGGACCTAAAAGTTGCACTGAATTCATCTCTGAAAGCAGCCGACATGAAACTGTGACGTCAGCTTTACGCATGCGCACGAACGCTCTTGTTGGGAAAAATCTAAAGTCACTAGATCTGGAAACACGGTAGTGTCTCAACGAAAAGCCAGGCGCAGCGATTTTATTACGCGAGTCGGCGAGTTGCGGCAGATTGAGATAAATCAAACAGATAGAAGAGCACACTGAGCGGTGATCGTACTGAATCCATATATAAGGTGTCCCGACAAACCGGAAAATATTACATGAACAGGTAGAGCGGACTGAACTGAGTCGAAAAGTCCTTTACCGTTTAGCAATTTTCGGAATAGTCAACGAGATAATAATTGGTAAAAATGATAGCTCGGTGGCGCGCACAACGCCGCGCGCCGCGAGCCCCAATCGTCGTGAAGCTGTAATGTAATTTTTTCCCTAAGATGGAAAATGAAAAGTGAAAAATTTCTCCATTAACTACAATGGTAAAAATTTTCACTTTTCATTTTTCATCCTATGGAAAAAGTTTCATGATCGATACCCAGAATGCGTCCTATACTACTGGAACGCTTTCTGTCCTCTGAAATGGCATAATAAACAGAGATAGCTACTTTAGGTATCGCTGTCCTTCATGGCGCATGCGCATTCGACCGTCGTACATTCAGAATCAAAAGTATTGTTGATCCGAAGATTCAGAAGTGAATCGGATTAGTTAATGAAATGCGCAGACGCATGGAAAGCACTCTTGAGTCAGACTATACCGACAAGGACGAAGTAACCTAAACTGAACTGATGACTCTCTTTGTCCATTCAGGCGGATGGCCCATGGTGGAAGTATACATGGTGTGCTCAGAACTCGTAAACCACGCCCCTTTTCAACGCGGTTGTCACCGAAAAACATAGAGCGGCCAACTTAGAAAGGTTGGCAGTACTGAACTAGTAGTGTCTCTTTTATGCATGCGCCGTGGAGCATCTATCTCAGTCTGTCTTTAGCCGTCTCCTGAAAGAAACGTGCAGGCCTGTTATTTTGAAATTAAAGTGAAAATTTGAAGTAAAATGGTGCGGTGTATTGTTAAAGCGTGTAAGAACACCAACATAACGTGTACTCCGGAGGAAGTAAGCTTCCACAAGTTGCCGAATAATGCCATTATGCGTGAAGGGTGGCTTAAAAACATAGGAG
>NW_017280235.1:44148-45479 GCF_001594065.2 Cyphomyrmex costatus | reverse complement strand
AATAAACAAAGGAAACAAAAGGATTGAAATGAGCATATACCACACCGCTGGATAGATTTAGCGAAAATATGATATATTTCGTGGAATATTAAAACGAAATTTTATTTTTATAATATTAATATCTTTGATGTTAGTTTTGTATAAATGATTTTAATATGAAAATATAATCAGTTCATTTGATGATTTGTTAATCTGTTGCATATCATTTTAATACAATTCTAAACAAATTGTAAACTTAGTTATGTTTACAAAATTCGTTTATTGAATATTTTGATGATATTGATTGCAGTCAGTAATCTCATAAATGGAACTTTCAGCAATTGTTAAAATATAGTTTCCTGACTGTAGAATTAATAATTACAATTCTATTAACTGTGATGTGTGTTTCTTGTTTTTTAATATATATACTACCGGTTCAAAGTATACCACCTATATATTATGTCATTGTATGTTAAAAACTACGTAAACATTAGTTTCTTTAAAAGTCATCGTATCGAGATGTTAAAAAAGCATTTTACAGCTTGCAACCTCTATTTTTCAGATTGCTGCTTGAAAAAAGGGTCTCACGGAGATTTTATGATGTTACACAAATATAAATGAAGATATATCGGATCTCAATCTTTTTTACGAAATTTGCGGAGTTCCACGAGGCGGACTAATAAATATTGTACGCAAATGCAATTTACATCACTCGAAAGAGCGAATCTTTATTTTTTTACGCAGCTCTGTATGATTTGTTTTCACTGAATTTATTCTATGTTGAAGCAAAAATGACCCTTTTGCTACAACGTTGAATATCTCGGTGAAAAAAAAATCGTACGGAGCTTCGTAAAAAAGCAAATTAAAGGTAAAGATTCGCTCTTTTGAGTGATGTAAATGATGAAGCTTGATGAAGCCGAAGATATAGTAACAGATGATTTTTAGAATTTTTTATAATTATTTTCAAATGTGAGCTTCAACGATATAATCAAGCTAATAGTTTTCTTTAAAAATTCGACAATGTGGACAATATAAGTCATTTTTCATTAATTTGTATTTAATCTTTGAAGATTCATAAATCGAAAAATCGAACTAATCTTGGTAAACTCTATGACATTCCATCTCTTCTCACCTAGTATTAACAGAAATTTCTTACAGTGCTTTGTCTGCAACAAATTTTTTTAAAGTTGTTCTACAGTGTAATAGATAAAAATCTTACAATTAGTAAAATTGTAAGAAGTAAAAGTCTAAAATAATTATGCACAAGTAATATCAGTAGCAAAAGGGTCATTTTTGCTTCAACATTGAATAACTCGATGAAAAAAAATCGTACGGAGCTTCGTAAAAAAAAG
>NW_017280235.1:42416-42877 GCF_001594065.2 Cyphomyrmex costatus | reverse complement strand
CACGTTTTCAATTTACCTTAGAAGTTGGTGACAATTCTTTGAATCATTTGGATGTTACTATTATATTATAATTAAGAATGATTATCCATTGCAGTTTATTTTTGATACTATTAACAACAGAATTAAAGATATTTCTCATAGCAATCTTATACTATCATAATATTATCATAATAGCTCATTATATTATCATAATAGCAATTATAACAATATATGTATTTTGTTCTGAATCTAACTGAAAAATTCAAACAATTTAATAAGAATGATATTAACGTCTCTTATTTCAGTTCCAATAAACTAAATACAAAATAAATTGTTATAAACATAAAAATAAAAACCATATTCGTAGGAATACTAATTTTTAGAATCATGAGATATCTTTGCAATCGGTCATCCAATCGCTTGACAAGTATCTACGTTTCTCCGAAAAATCTCATATATACCGTTAATTTTTTTTTATATTT
>NW_017280235.1:19974-37737 GCF_001594065.2 Cyphomyrmex costatus | reverse complement strand
AAGAAGAAGAAGAAGAAGGAGGAGAAGGAGACGTTTCTTAATTTTTCATTAAAATCACCACTTTTTGACCGCTTATATCTCCAGAACGGCTTGACCGATTTAAAATTTTTTTGGCTCAAATTACTCGTGGCGATGCCGCCTTTCAGGACATATGACGTTCGATTCAAAATTTTTTATATTTTAATAGTTATGCACCTCCCAAAAATGGACTTTGGTGGCTCGGGATAAGAGACTTGTAGCGTTCACAGTTTTTTTGAACATGGCCGGAGACGCTACCGCGTCTCCTGATATTTTGATTTATAATTTTTATATTTCTGTATATGATAATGATAATACATTAGAGTTGATTTATTTTTAATTTAATTGACTCTTATTAGCCCTATACTTATTTATTATTTTTAATTGTATGAATAATAATGTCGGATGCAACATCTTTTTTAAGATAAGTGAAATGTTTAAGATTATCAATGGATTACTCTGTATTATATGTACAATAAAAAAAAAATATATATATATAGGGTTGGCCACCAAAATCCGGACAAATTAAACATTTTCGGTCTGAAGCGTTCGCACGCACGCTGTAATGTAGTGCTGTCCGTGCCGACGAATGCTGCCTCAATAGCGGTCTTTAATGACATCACATTAGGATGCCGAGACTTGTTAGTGACCCTTTCAATTGTGCTCCATACGTAGTAGTGCAAAGGATTTTAATCTGGGCTGTTGGGAGGCCAGAATTCCTTGGACCAAAACATATCGACATTGTTTGAGAGCCAATTTTGAATCAAATGACTCGTATGAGCCAATGCACCATCCTGTTGAAAAACTCTTCGACAATTGGACGCATTGTTGACTCGCTTACACCAATAATCAATGTTAATTTTCGCAACGATTGTCCTGGGTCATCCGAAATTAGCGCTTGAGTCTTTAACTCTAATTGCTGCAGAGATTGCTGTTTTTCTGTTTTTGGATGAGAAAAAATAAAAAAATCTTCGTCTGTGTCACTAGTACTAGTACAGACGACTACTACACGAGTACTACTACTCGACGTACTACTACACGAGAACCTCACGAGAAACTTATTTTTTTATGCGAGATCATAAGATTTGATAACACTGATGACTTGACACTGCTTGTTGAAAGTTAATGAAAATAATCAATATTGCCGTAATATTAAAAAAAATTTAAGTTACTATTATTGTTGTCAAGGATTTTTTTGGTATTTCAAATACAAAAAAATTATATTTGTTCAATGAAAATGAAATTATATTTGTGAAGTACAAAATACATTGAATAATCTTCTTGAAATACAAAATACAAAATATATTTTGTGTTGTATTTGAAATATAGTTTTAAAATTTAGTATTTGAAAAGAGGAACGGAGAATAAGAGAGAAAAATACTAAAATATATTAGATACATTCGTGATAACAGATACTACGTCCAATAAGTATAATTGATCCTCTTTTTTAATTTTCCATTTTAGTAATATAATCTTGTTTATATCCATATTGTACATTGATTGGTATGTTATGTTATTAATTATGATTGTTAAGTTCGATATCTATAATAATAATATGCATCGCTTATTTCTGTTCGACATATTTTGACCTAACAGAACATTTAACCTTGATATTCGCGCTAGATTTGTAATTATTATTATGAAATTGCATTGTTATTGAGATGTAACGTTTCATCCACTTTACAAAAATCAAGAGACGCGGTAGTGACTCCGGCCATGTTCAAAAACTAATAGTGTGTTATAGTTATAATAATAGACACTACAAGTCTCTTATCCCGAGCCACTAAAGTTCATTTTTGGGAGGTGCATAACTTCTGAAATATAAAAAATTGAATCGAACGTTATATGTTCTGAAAGGTGGCATCACCACGAGTAATTTGAGTCAAAAAAATTAAAAAATGTACATAGTGATAAGGCTCAATATGTTTAAAACAAATAATATAGAGAAAGAGGGCAATGAGCCAATAATTTCGTTAAAATCTTTAAATTAATCTAATATATTGCGAAGAATATCATCCCAGCTTCCACTACTGGACTCATCAGTAAGGTATTGTAGTGGAAACCTACCTTAGACATCTGTTTAAGTTATTAAATCGAGATTCTATATATACTACAGATATACGCGTATCAAATTTTTGCGAATATCTATAGACCTCTGATGGCGGGTCGATGTAGTAGTAATATTCTTCGCAATATTTATTTAAAGTTAGTAGAATATATGTATTCCCCTCCCACCCCCCCAACTTACGCGCCGAACAATCGTCGGTTTTGAAACGCAGAAAATTTTATTAAATCGGTCAAGCCGTTCTGGAGATACAAGCGGTCGAAAAGTGATGATTTTTATGAAAAATTAAGAAACGTCTCTTTCTCTGTGTGTATGTCAGTGTCTGTATGTCCGTCCGTCCGTCCGAAATATATAAATAAACAGTATGTAACTTTCGATCAATTTTCGAATCGCCTCCGCCTTCCCCTCACCTCACTGCGCGTGGTCCAAATGCCGCTGGAGCAACATTTGATCCACGCGGGACGGTGAGGGGGTTATTAATAGTCTATCAAAAAAACTATCATAAAACGACTTAGGACGTATTTATATATTATTTATTTATATGTTTACTTTAAACTGTAATATTATTAAATTATTTTTTTATATTTGTGATGTATTTGTACTCTGAAAAGTAAGTGATATCCGTAAAAAAACACCATAAAAATAAAAAGTTCAAGCCATGTTAAAAAAAAAATACTCAAAAATTTGAGTGTGTTAAGTTAGCACTCCAACTGTAGTATTCAGGAGTTCTGATTAGAGTTTCCACTTCCTTTTGATGAAACGAAGAGTTCCCTATAGTTTATAACAAAAGTTCCGCTTAATAAACATTTAAAAAGCAATTTTTTTAAATGGGGTGCTAACTTTTTATCGAATTTCGAGGTGGAATAGTTCTGAGCGGCTTAATAGCTTCAATTTGTGATTCTCTAGAGTTCCTGATATGTAAAAAAAATTTAAATATTAACAAAAAATTAAAAATTTTTAAAAAATTAATTTTTAGATACAATAGTTTTGATGATAATTCCTGCTTCTTTTTGACGATACAAAGAGTTCTCTATGATTTTTAATGACATACGCGTTGAATAATTATTTTTTAATAATTTTTTAAAAATAGGGTGTTAACTTTTTAATGAAATTCAAGGTCGCATAGTTCTGATCAGCTTAACAGGACTATTTTGTGAATACCTAGAGTTCTCGATACATAAAAAACATTTTTCTAAAATTTAAAAAAAATAATAGAAATCTTTGAAAAATTTTTTGAGTACCGAATAGTTCTGAGTAGCGTTTCTTAGTTCTCGACGAGTCCTATCGAAAACTATTAGGTGCAAAAGCGATTGAACCAACGGTTTGTAAGATACAGCGACATTTGTCAGAAGTCATTACGTCGACTTGCCAATAGAGGTCTATAGTTAATCTTGTCAATTCTCGCAAGTGCTGAATTACATGATTATTTGTTTATATAGAACTTCTTTCTAACATCTCTCCCAGGCGTCTAAGGTAGGCTCCCACTACATTACCTTACTGATGAGTCCAGTAGTGGAAGCCGGGACGAAACGCCAACTCGTGATATTCTTCACAAATTCTTATTTCTCTCAGTTTTAAATTTATTTCTTTCTTTAATATTTAATTTAAGATTTTAATATGTCTTTAAACATATTATTAAGATCTTGTTAGATGCTATAAGCATCAAAAATTTGTGATATTACTACGGTAGTTAATAGATTTGCGTTTTAAGTTCGACGGATGTTCGGCGCGCAATGGGGGGGGAACTACTTACGTGGTATATAATATTCACATTCTAATATCTTATATATGGTCGCACCAATAACCGCGGAATAGCTCTCATTAGCCTGATTATTCTTGTTATTTGTCAGAAGATCAACAATTCGTAGAGTGAGTATAAACGCTACTCAGAACTACTCGGTACTCTCAAGAAATACATTTAACAAGTTTGACATAACTCATATTTGATGAGGTTGTACGAAAAAACCAAATCAAATTGGGTAAATTAAAAGTATTATATATTAAGTTTAATGAAATTTTCAATAGTGTTTTGTTTTTAATTTTTTCTAGGATTTCCAAATTTTTTTAGTAGGAGGATTTGCGATAAGTATTTTTTTTATTTTTACTATAGTTAAATATATATAAGCGCTGTAATCAGGTGCTGTGCGCCTGCAAAGCAAAGGTCGGGTGCTGTGCGCCTGCAAAGCAAAGGTCGGGTGCTGTGCGCCTGTAAAGATCGGGTGCTGTGCGCCTGCAAAGGTCGGGTGCTGTGCGCCTGCTGAGATTGAGTGCTGTGCGCCTGTATATAAATTTATTTTCCGTTCATTTATAATAAAATGTCGGTAAAGACAAAAGGTATGACTTTGGGACCTGTTGAAAGAAATATAATTGTCAGGGGTGAATGGCTTACAGATACACATATGAATCATTTTCAACAACTTTTAGCAAGTTGTTCAGATTATAAACCAGTCGAAACCTGGCGAATACAGTTACTAGATACTATACAAGCTGTGTCAAAGGACACAAAACATATACAAATATTGCACAGTTCATCAAGTTCGTTAGATGGACATTGGGTATGCAGTTTTTACGATAAAAAAAAATATACTTATATACGATTCGTTGAATAGGAAAACATTGCATAATCAGCATAAGCAATTTTTGGAAAAATTATTTCCAACACATGACTTTAAAAAAAATCCGGTTAAATTTCCTAAAGTACACCAACAACCGAATTATAAAGATTGCGGAGTTTTTGCTATAGCTTTTGCAACTTCATTATTATTCAACATTAAACCTGATAAAGTGACATATGAACACAAGTTAATGCGTTCCCATCTGATAAAAATTCTTGAAACAAATTTAATTGAGCATTTCCCTCAAGATCCACAATTGAGTGCTCAAAAAGTACTTCCATTAGCAGTAATACGAGCAAGAGAGTTTGAAGCGACTCGTAAACGTACGGTGCGTTATCAGTTAAAGAAATCTTGTAATAATTATGCTATACGAAATGTGACTGAAGAAGTACAGTCATCGCAAAGTGCTTCGAAGGAGAATTTAATAAAAGGATTAGTCACATACACACACAATAATATTCAGACTGAGCAAAATATACAGTCAACAGAAAGCGCTTCAAAAGAAATTATAATAAAAGAACTAGTCACTCATACTCACAATAATACTCAGACTAAGCAAAATAATGATAAATGTAATAAGAATGATGAAAATTCTGGAAATCTATGTCAAGAAGATTCAAGAAATAATTACAATAGAAAGCGTTGCTCAGACGATCAGAATTCAGAAAATAAACGTGCTAAACGACGTTGCCAGTACAAAGATAATAAAGAATATATATGTGCTAAAAAACGCGATAAATATCAACAGAATTTACCAAATAGTCGAGCTGAAAAAGTACAGCGATACAAAAAAGATTTGATAAATAATCGTGCGAAACAAACCCATCGTTATAAAGCGAATTTAGAACCAAATCGTGCTAAAAAAAGAATGCATTACTCGAGAAATGAAAATGACTTAGAAAATAATCGAGCTAAAAAAAGAATGCGTTACTCGAGAAATAGTCAGCATGAACGAAATCGACAAAAACTTTATTGTGATAGTAAATGGTTGTATAACAAACGATATTATGAAAAAAATAAATCAAAATCTAATCTTTTAAAAGAAAATCATAATACTGCCAAAAATATTATTAGAAAATATGAAAAATTTAGGACAAAAAATTATATAAAATTTAATAATCCTGCGGCAATTGAAAATATTTTCAACAAATTGGATATTAAAAATCACGTTGAAAAACGATTGGAAGCCGAAAGAATTGTACGTCGCTGTACACAAATTCGAGATAGTTATGTTCGCGATATGTACAAAATACTAGCTTTGCTTAAAAGGAAATCAGAAGTGTGCTTGAGTCTTGCTACTAAATGCAGAACTATTGATGAAAAATTATGTGCACTTTGTGGCAAATCAAAACATACAGCTTCATCTGAAAATTATTTTATCGATGGTACATATCGTAATATTTCTTCATCACAAATATTGATGATGAACATGGAAGGTCAAATTACGAATGTATTACCTTTGATAGAAGCACAAGGAAAAAAATCATGGTTATGCGACAATAGTTTATGTAAAATTCATGATCAATTTCTGATTGATTGTTATGAAAAAGTCCTTCAATCAATAAGTATATGTACTTTCAAGAAAATTCCACAATTGTTACAAAAGATTCATGAATGTTCAATAAAAACAAATTATGAACGTATAATAAAAACAAAGGGCATAGGGGGGTAAGTATATAAAAGATGCCCCCGCATGAAATCGGTTCAAATTAATACCACATATTGCTACCTATATAAGTATAAAATCCTGTAAGTATGAACTGAAAATTCGCTTTTTTGGGGGAGTTATAGAGGGGGTAAGGAAAATAAAAAAACCCATTTTTCTCGGAAACTAATGAACCGATTTTAATAAAATTTAAATATGTTTTAAATGTAAGTGAGGCGATGTAGAAAAAAAAAGTTCAAATTTTTTTTCAAGAAAACTTAGAAAAAAATCAATTTTTAAATTTTCAACAATTTTTTTTTTATTGATTTTTTAAAGATACACCTCTATTTTTTTTTCAAAAAATACTACATAGTGTCCTCTTTAACATATATTTTTTCCAAATTTTTAAAAAATATACTTTTTGAGAAAAATAAGTTTTTGTAACCACTGACGCCGCGCGCCGACGCCACGGTCGTCAATCGCAGGCTTCTTGTGCAGGAAATTATTCGACGGCTGAGTTCTTAACCGATTTTAATGTTTTGAAAAATGACTCATATATTATTGAAGGTGCCAGGTTCATCAAAGTAAAACATACACCAACAGTTGCCAACTTTACGTCTGACTTTAATACGAGTATACTAAGGTTTTTTACCATTTCTTTATCTTCCAATAATAAAGATGTATTACGTTAAAGTGGACAATATGGTAAAACAATTTAATAAGAATTCTTTTAAAATTAATATTGATCTTTTGTGGTTCATTTTTAAAATATAAAAAACTGTTATTTTGATCACATAGAACACTATATTTGATTCAAGATTTTGGAGTACATAAGAATTCTTTTGAAATCAATACTGATCTTATGTGATTCATTTTTGAAATCTAAAAAACTGTTATTTCTATCTCTCACTTAGAACACTATATTTGATTCAAGAGTTTGGAGCACATGTGTGTAAGTTAACCAGTTTTCAATCACGTGTATCTTCATAAGTATACATTTACAAATTATTATTATAATTAATAACTAATATTGTGAAGATACATTATTACCATGAAAAATGACTCATATACTATTGAAGCTGCCAGTTCAAAGTAAACATACATAAAGTGTATATTCTTTTGTTGCATATATACGAAATAATAATGATTTAACATTATTATTATAAACATCTAGTGTGCATGTGTTGTTAAATCATTATTACGTATATATGCAACAAAAGGATATACATTTTATGAATGTTCACTTTGAACTAGCACCTTCAATGATATATCAGTTTGTTTTCTAACGTTGAAAGTGTCGGTTGCATTGCATTACCTTCAGAATTTATTGTACTTTTATTATTGTAATGTACTACTGCGCTTGTCAACTATTTTGATACCACTCTTATTTAGGGCAACATTATTGTCGACAAGCTTTGCATTAGTCACATCCAAGATTATAGCACTGGCATCAAGAACTTTCAATGTACTCGGATCGAATGTCTTTATATTATTATCGTTTTATGGTATCTCCTCCTCCAAATTGAACAACATTTTGATCAATTACTTCTAAATTGTGTACCTGCAATATAAATAATTTAAATAATTTCAATTATTTTTTTCAGAAATTACTAGCGTATTTGATTATTGATTATACGTAATAGATTTTATTGGTATAATGTTATTACGAAATTGATTATCAGAACAATCCTTTACGATATTAATTATTAATTAGAATAATAATTTGTAAACATATACTTATGACGATATACGTGATTGAAAACTAGTTAACTTACACTCCAAAATCTTGAATCAAATATACTGTTCTAGGTGAGAGATTAAACTATATATATATATATATATATATAACAGTTTTTTACATTTTAAAAATAAATCACAAAAGATCAATATTAATTTTAAAAGAATTCTTATACCAAATTGTCTATTTTAACGTAATACATTTTATTAATGAAAGATAATGAAATGGTACATATTACCATGAAAAATGACTCATATATTATTGAAGGTGCCAGTTCAAAGTGAATATACATAAAGTATATATTCTTTTGTTGCATATATACGTAATAATGATTTAACATTACTATTATAAACAACTAGTGTACATGTGATGTTAAATCATTATTATGTATATATGCAACAAAAGGATACACATTTTATGAATGTTCACTTTGAACTGACACCTTCAATAATATATCAGTTACTATCCATGATAATATATTTCAATTATTAGATAATTATTTAAAGTTTTAAAGATTTTAATATTAAAACCAAGTAATTTTATGTTTTGAGTAACTGCATAAATAAGTTTTATCTTTATTATTATAAAAGAATTGATTCTTTGTGCTGTATTTTATCTTCAGATTTATTGAAGGAAAAGTCCTGAAAAGAAAGGGGAGGAATCTTTATAATCCGTACCTTTTTTCTTTTCAGACTTTTCCTATCAACAAAGTACAAAAAGAATGAATTCTTTTATAATTATATAAGGAATAGAGAATACAAATTAAGGTATCTACCAAACAAATAAATAACAGATCTGGGGACACGGTAGTGTCTCGGTAAATAAGTAACCTAACCAAATGCTGTAAAAAGAAAATAATTACATAGAAAATAATTTGTATTCTTATAGCGGAATTACAGCAGAGAATCTGTGTAATAAAGCAGTAAAGCAGAAAATATCTAACCTCACTTACGTGTTCGTCTATTCTATGCCATCGGTGTGACAAATTTCCTAACCTCAATCCTTTGTTATTGCCGAAACTCTTTATCTGACTTTAACGATCGTACAGATCGCAGCAGTCGATATTTATTTTAACCTCACTTACATGTTCGTCTATGCCATCGATGTGACAGATTTCCTATCCTCAATCTTAATAATCCGACTTTAACGATCGTACAGATCGCAGCGATCGATATTGTCGCGACCACATTTATCTCTTGCGCCAAAAATTCCAGAATGCATTTTCTCACTCCGTAGCTGGCAACAATGACTACGACAACGACGACGACGACGTTTCTTATAAACAAACCCATTTCCTCGACGGCGAACACCTAGACACTTACTTCCTCGAAGGCGAACACTTAGACACTTTCTTCCTCGAAGGCGAACACGTAGACACCCACTTCCTCGACGGCGAACACCTAGACACTCACTTCCTCGAAGGCAAACACCTAGATACTCACTTCCTCGAAATCAAACACGTAGACACCCATTTCCTCGACGGCGAACACCTAGACATCCATTTCCTCGACAGCGAACACCTAGACACTCACTTCCTCGAAGGCGAACACCTAGCCACTCACTTCCTCGAAGACGAACACGTAGACACCCACTTCCTCGAAGGCGAACACCTAGACACTTACTTCCTCGAAATCAAACACGTAGACACTTATATTTCCTCGACGACGAACATATTTCAATATTTCAATTTTAATATTTATATAATAACATATATATATTATATTATTAATAAATAAGTGTAAGGATGGTAACTCTTAGATCTTTGGAGATAGAATTTTTAAAGACTAGTTAATTAAATGATATATTTTATGGGAAAAATCCATATTATATGATCTTTTATACAAATGATAAATGTCATTAAAATTAAGTAAGTAATAATTTTCTTTTTTTTAAAAAAAAGGTAAAAATAATAAAAAAATGAACAATTCTAGATTATTCATAAGTTAACTTTCGCTCGTATGATAGTAAAACAAATTCTTGCATTAGCATACCAGGTCAAATATTTATTTAAACGAGCTGTTACGTCCTGTAGACTCCACGATTCTTTTCTTTCAAAGGGTGTTGGTCAGCGTCATATCCAGAGTGAGATTTACGAGACAGGCCCGAGCGCAGATATCTGATAATAGGGCCTAAGTGCACTCCACGCGCTGGGAAACTCGTAAATGTCACTCAAAAAAAAAATCAAAAGAGGAAAATAGCATACATACAAAAGGCTGGCAGAGATTACAATTGCGGAACCGTACATTTCTAAGCAATCACACGATAACGAACACTCAAAAGTATTAAATGAGGGCGACCCGCGATATAATAAAATTTGTCCAAGAAATAGCAGGCGCCATGTCCATTGCGCCAAATCATAAATCTCCTTATTGTCAAATCTCTTCCGGGGAGACGCGAGACCAACTATGATAAGACCCAAGAAAAATCGTAAAATCTTTATTACTGAAACTATTCAAAAAGAACGCTAGATATCAGCAATGATAGAAGTTAAGAAAAATCGTAAATCATGTCACAAGTTGATAGCGTTGCAACAATTTCAGACAAAGGAAAAACCCGCCCTTTTGGGGTATAAATGGAGGCCCTCGGAAGCGCACAGAGACAGTTCTAATCATCAGTCCACCGTGTCAGTTTTCCGAGGCGATAAGTCCGAGTTGACTGGCCGGTCTCCCTCTTGTTCGCTCAAGTCACCTCTTTGATCGGAAGTCAGTTGTCCGAGGCATCGCCCGAGTCAACTGACCAAGATCTGGTGGTTGGTTAGAGGCAGTGCACCAAGGCCCACTCACGGCCCGTCCACCGCTGTGCGCTTCCGAGGTCGTCGACGTCCACCAGCAGCACCCACGACCGACCGTCCGGCTCAGACCCACCGAGAGCTTAAAGCCTGGCTCCAGGAGGTTTGATTAGAAGCTCCGCCATAATAGACCACCTTAGGAGGGCTGATCGCCGCCTTTTCTTCAGTTATCATATAAGTAAGCCATTGCCGTTCCCTTCCTTATCCCTTCCCCTTCCTTAATAGGAGTATGCGTATGAAAATAATGTACACGCAACTCCAATTTTTATCTTTCTTCCACAATTACTAACTGCTTCAATTTTAGTGCGCACTCGGGGTGCGACTAGGGAGCCTCGCCCCAGAGGCCCTTATATTAAGGACCCCCGCCGGAATCCGCGGCCTAGGCAACTTCTGATGCCCGAAAATACTACACCGCCGCTCCCCGTAAATACTACGCCGCCGTCTCTCCCTGTTAATATTACACCGCGCCCCTCCGTCATAGTTTCCCCGCCGTCTCTCTCTACGACACAAACACACACCACCACACACGTACAATATTCCGAACCCTCCTACTCCCCTGTCGATTCCTCAGAATTCCCCTTAGATCTCTTCAAATTCCCGCTTCTAATTGATTCCCCCTCGATTTCTCCTCTCCCTATGCACGAGAGATCCCTCCCCTTTCCGTGCACGAGATTCCCACTCCCCCTCCGTTCACAGAACTACACTCACCTTCCCCCGTCACCCCCTCCTTTTCCGAGCAGACTTTCCTTCCTCCCGTCACCCCCTCCTTTTCCGAGCAGACTTTCCTTCCTCCCGTTACCACCTCCTTTTCCGAGCAGACTTTCCTTCCTCTCATCACCTACTCCTTCCCTGAGCAGACTCTTCCTCCCCCTGTTACTACCACCGTTTCCCCAGACTGCGAAATTGTCATGTACCTCCCCGGAATCTCCATCCCCTTTTTCGTTCGCCTGGACGCCATCCGATCCGCCGTCCCCTGTTCCTGCCAAGGAAACTTCTCCTAACTCCTCTTCCTCTCTCTCTCTTCTCCCGTCCCACACTCACACTCACACGATATTTGTTATTAATACCTTAAGTTAGAAATAATCAATTCGTATTTTTGTATTCACATTTTCGTAATTTTGTATTCGTATTTTCTTGTTTATAATTGTTTTTTTATTATATTATCATAGTATTAAATAAATCTATAAGAAATGTAATTTTAAAATGTAAAAACCATCTAAATATTATTTATTAATCCTTCTTGTATTCCTCCTCATTTCCCGTAACATTTAAGATCGCACAGGTCCACGCCCTGGTCATAGGGATTAAGTTCCCTGACCTGAATTAAAGGACCAACGATCGTTGCCGCTCACGGAAAGAGGCGTCATAGTGTCTCTTTCGGGACACTGACCCATTTTCCGCAGCATTTAAAGGTACGATCGACTCGCAGGACACTCCACGGTGTGTACCTGCGAGAGCCCGAACTCGGTGACGCTCTTCCGTTGCCCCTTCCGAAATTTGGGGATCGAGCGTGACCGAATCTCGGGCAGAGTTCGTTGCGCTCTTCCGCAGCTCCTCCCGGAATCGGAGCTTGGACGTAACAGAGCTAATAATAAATACTAAAAATAATTTTAAGTAATCTTTACAATTATAATTCTACGCAGAACGTTTCGACTTTACTTAGTCATCATCAGCCGCGATACAAATTTTGACAATCCTCTTATAAAATACATACATTAATTATAATACGTAACATTCATATTAAACCCCACGATGTCATTAACATGAAGTCAGTTTCCTTACAATGTGAAATAACAGTGAAAAATACATACTAAAAAAGATTAACCATATAAATAACATTTTTCATCGTCTATAAAATCATTGAGCTCATTCTACGGTCGGTAAAAAAATGTAAGTTTATAAAGATAGTACCAAATGGGTTTTACTTATTAATTTAGTAGAATTTAAATAATAGTATGGTTTTTTTACATGGGTTTTTAAAGATAGAATTTAACTTGGTATAACCAACTCAAAACCGGAAGTTCAAACAAAAATTAGAATAAAGATAGTATCACATGTTTAACATACACTTCAAAATCTTGAATCAAATATAATGTTCTAGGTGAGAGATCAAACTATAATGGTTCTTTATATTTTAATAACCCATAAGTTATCAATATTAATTTTAAAGTTCTTATACCAAACTACTTTAACGTAATACATTTTATTATTGAAAGATAATGAAATGGAAATGAATATATTCAAGTACATGATCGAGTTAGTATTACATACATATAATCAAATAGCCCGAGTAGAAGTATACCCGATGTACCATGAGGTCCTGATAAGGTTTTCTTCGGGTCTACCCTGGTATGGTTGGCCCGATTAGGTTATGTACGGGACCGAACTTTTTCCTTATTATTAGTTATCGAGGTTATTTTGGTCGGGTTTTGATAAGGACCCTCTGGGGAATGCCTTAATGTAAATATAAAAAGTCCAACGAGGCCACGATTGTACGTATCCTCAGCAGGATCCGATCACGTACTAAGTGAGGTTGGCCTGATCGGTTCCTGATCCGGGCCTTATCATTAACAATAAACTTTACCGAAATTATTTGTATTACATTTTCTTTCGTAATAATTAAGAAACCTATACCTCATACATTATTAAATTCATAGTATTGAATTCTACCTAATTAGAGTTATTTTTATTCATTCTTATAAGTCGCCATTGCTCCTACTTAATACGTTAATTTAACTAACACAATGAAATTAAACAAATACTAGAATCTTTTCAAGACAATACAATTGATAAACAATAATAAACATGAAGAATTAAGCCAATAACGGTCAAAGCTGGATCACAGTGCTTATTATAATTATTTGAATTTTATATACTGCGTATGTAGTCTTCCCACAAATCGAGACGCTGATATTTTTTCAGCATTGACGCATACATACTTACCATCGCAGTAATATCACTTATTGTTAGTTAAATTGACAAGCAATCTAACAATTTTTGATGCTTATAGCATCTTATTGGATCTTAATAATATGTTGAAAGACATATATTAAAATTTAACGATGTAATGTTTAAAGTAATGATAAATCTAAATGTGTGAAAAATAAGATTGCGAAGAATATTACAAGTTGGCGTTTCGTCCCAGTTTCCACTACTGGACTCATAAGTAAGGCATTGTAATGGAAACCTACCTTAGACGCTTGTGTAAGTTATTAATCGAGATTCTATACAAAACGATATACGCGTATCTCAACACTTGCGAGAAATTTTTGCCAACATCGATAGATCTCTGATAGCGGGTCGAAACGCCAACTTGCGATATTCTTCGCAATCTTATTTTTCACAGATTTAGATTTATCATTACTTTAAACATTACATCGTTAAATTTTAATATATGTCTTTCAACATATTGTTAAGATTCAATAAGATGCTATAAGCATAAAAAATTGTTAGATTGCTTGTCAATTTAACTAACAATAAGTGATATTACTGCGGTGGTAAGTATGTATGCTTTAATGCTGAAAAACTATCAGCGTCGCGATTTGTGGGAGGACTACATACGCAGTATACAAAATTCACATAATTATAATAAGCACAGTGATCCAGCTTTGACTGTTATTGGCTTCCTTCTTCTTGTTTATTAATGAAATTAAACAAGTTGACTATAAAAAATGTTAAATTTGACTCAAATTTAATTTTTTATTTACTAGGTGTTACGTACGTTAATACAGACACTTCTTACGTAGAAACTAATTTAACCACAAAACTAAGTTAATTAAATAAGGTTGTTCTTTTAACTTATACATATTTTGTGTCGTAATAATAAATTTCGAAGTAAATATTCTAATAAAGTGACAAATACGAATCAGGCGCGATAATTGGTGTGCAGGAATGAAAAATTTCGGCTGTCTTCTGTCGATATTACAATTTTACATTCATTCAATCAGAATTCTTGTCGAGTGGACTATATTGTAAATATTAAAGAGTCATAGTTAAACCAATTCCTTTGACTAAAATAGCATTTTGTTATTTTTAACTTCTATGTGTGTTGAAATAGTAGAAGTGAAAAATAACAAAATGCTATTTAAGTAAAAGGAATAATTTAACTTAAAGGAATTGGTTTAAATTTAACTCTTTAATATTTACAGTATAATCCACTCGATAAGAATCCTGATTAAATAAAAGTACGGTTGTGATAATATTGCCCGATCGATTTCTGATAGGGTCCTCGAATCGGTTCCCGATAGGGTCCTCGAATCGGTTCCCGATAGGGTCCTCGAATCGGTTCCCGATAGGGTCCTTGAATCGGTATCCGATAGGGACATAGCGTTACCATACACCTAAAGGTCCCGATCGGGTGCACTCATCAGTACCCGATCACTAAGTGAGGCATACCTGATCAGTTCCTGATTGGGGCCTTATTATTATTTCTACTCGGGAGGATGTTAATAAACGTAATAAATTTTTTTGGTATAATGTTATTACGAAATTGATTATCAGAACAATCCTTTCTTACAATATTAATTATTAATACGTTAAAAATGGCGAATAAGAGTCAAATTACAATTTTAAAATCTGAATCTGATAATTTATTCTAATATTCTATATTGCGAAGAATATCACGTAATTTTTGGCATTTCGTCCCGGCTTCCACTACTGGACTCATCAGTAAGATATTGTAATGGAAGCCTACCTTAGATGCCGGTGTAAGTTATTAAATCGAGATGCTATATAAAGAGATATATGTGTGTCTCAGCACTTGCGAGAATTTGCGAATATCGATAGACCTCTGATGGCGGGTCGACGTAGTAATATTCTTCGCAATATTTATCCAAAGTAAGAAATAACGTTCTATTAATATATGTAGTCCCCCCAAATTGCGCGCCGAACAATTGTCGGTCTTGCAACGCAAATCTAATAATCTGATTTTTAAATGTCCCCTCTTCTTAATTATTGCGCGCCGAAAGATTTTCGGTCTTGCAACGCAACTCTAATAATCTGAAATATCCCCCCTCCTAAATATTATTGTCATATAAAAGAGTTCTTTAATTCTTCAATTATTTGTTTTCAAACCGCGGGCTGTAACAACGCGGGTAGTACATTGTTAGTCTATTCATTAAGTAAAAATTAGATTTAGCATTTATAATTGCGTTTCAAGACCGAAAATCCTTCGGCGCGCAAATATTTAGGAGGGGGGATATTTCAGATTATTAGAGTTGCGTTGCAAGACCGAAAATCTTTCGGCGCGCAATAATTAAGAAGAGGGGACATTTAAAAATCGGATTATTAGATTTGCGTTGCAAGACCGACAATTGTTCGGCGCGCAATTTGGGGGGACTACATATATTAATAGAACGTTATTTCTTACTTTGGATAAATATTGCAAAGAATATTACTACGTCGACCCGCCATCAGAGGTCTATCGATATTCGCAAATTCTCGCAAGTGCTGAGACACGCGTATATCTCTTTATATAGCATCTCGATTTAATAACTTACACCGGCGTCTAAGGTAGGCTTCCATTACAATACCTTACTGATGAGTCCAGTAGTGGAAGCCGGGACGAAACGCCAAAAATTACGTGATATTCTTCGTAATATAAAATATTAGAATAAATTATCAGATTCAGATTTTAAAGTTGTAATTTGACTCTTATTCGCCATTTTTAACGTATTATTATTGTCATATAAAAGAGTCCTTTAATTCTTCAATTATTAATTATTAATTGGAATAATAATTTGTAAACGTATACTTACATATATAACACCTCTCTTAAGGCACAAAGGATGGTGTGAATGAAAGCTAAGGAATCTTCCAGAAAAAGTTGACTTTCGATATCCGTCAAAAATTATGCTGTTACCACTTATAATTAATAATGTGTCCAAAAAATTTATTTTTCCTTCTAAACCAATTTCCACAGTGAATTGTAATCTATCGTGTAAAAAATTAAAAGTATTCAGAATATCTTCAATGCTTTCAGAAGGAGCCGCTAAAATTATATCATCTACGTATCTGTAGTAGAAAAGCAATTATGTAATCAAAATCTCCATCTGTAATTTCGAACCACCGTATGGAAAAAAATCATAATTTTATTTGGGATGAAGTAGATATTCTGGACATTGAACCCTCTTATAGTAAAAGGCTAATATCGGAAATGGTACATATTAAAAACCAAAAGAATGGGATTAACAAACAAAATGACACGGACTCTTTACCTGAAATATATTCTAATATTATTCAGTCTCTTTCTCCTTCCTAATACACTCTTTCCTTGTTTTCGTTCTTTCGACTGTCTGTTATAACGTTGTGTTTTCTTTTATGACATTATACATTTAGAAGTTGCCGGAATCATATATGATAGTTGCAGACTTGCTCAATCTTTTTAAATATGAACTCTAATCCCGCCTTTTCGTCGAGTGTTGAAGTAGTTACGCTTAAGGTACGAATTATTTATACTAATTTTTACAATCAGATTAGAATTTTTTCTAGTTATTTTACATATAATGACACTTTACAGATATTATTATTACCGATTGCTCTTATACGGACTTTTGACTTTATTGTAAGAACTTCCAATTTATTAATTTGACTAGACCAATACAACTACAATATTTAACTGTATGAAGACTGCGTTGCATTATATCTAAAATCAAGCGACGCGGTAGCGTCGCGACGCCAAGTGAATAAAATAAAAATATAACCGTTTGACATGATGACATGATACTTGATGCGTGTATATGTTCATGTCGATGTCAAATTCACGACGCTACCACTAGCTTTATCTCGAGTTTTCACATCTTGAAACTTTAGATTAAAATTACTCAGAATTTAAAAGCAGAATCAAAAATCTAAAAACACTTTTATTATATAATGTCATCGGTATCTTTCGATTGC
>NW_017280235.1:14579-15918 GCF_001594065.2 Cyphomyrmex costatus | reverse complement strand
GGTCTGTCTTATGTGACTGGCGTAATGAAGAATACACTTGGTCAATTATATTTATCTCATATCTGTTTTTGATCAAGAAGTTCAGTATCTTTTATATGCACTTGGCGTATGTTTTTTTCTTTTTTTTAAAAAAGGTTTTTTTATGGGATAAAGACTATGTTAAATTTTATATACTTAAAGACTACGTTATAAATTTTGTATACATATTCATATTAAATTTTGTTAACATTGATAATGACCCGATCGGTGTCGAAACGTCTCATATTGTAGATATTTTTATTTTATTTTATTTTTATTTGATTTATATTGTCTTTAATTTGTAATGCTTATTAATTTAAAATAAATTGTCTTTATTAAATGTCAACATTTGTCTCTTGGCCCTTCTTTTATTTTATATGTTTTAGACTTAAACCTTATATTATATTGATTTTATTTTAAAGATTTTCTTTAATAAGAGGCTCTAGTAATAAAATAATAATTACCTCCACAGTTTTTTCATGTTTTCCATTAAATTGGTAATAAATACCAATTCCAATACTTATGCATAGCATTACTGCTATAACCAAATAATCGATCCATCTTAAAATATTTATTTCTGCCATTTTATCTAAAAAATATGGAATAAAAAATTTATATTGTTCAAAAGAAAAAAGATACATTTACGATTACTAATTATAATAAACACGTTTAAAAACTAAAATAAGACATTTTAATTTTAATTTTACATACTTGTCAATTATTAAAATCATTTAAATTTATATTATTGAAGTTTAGTATTAGCAATTTATATCTAACGTTGACTCGTAGTCTTTATTTTTAAAATTTATTTTAAAATTATTAAATCCAAATATACAGACTTTGCTAATTTACTCAGACTTAATGATGCGTTACATAATATTATTTTTTAAATTTATCAGGTTTAATTTTGGTCTACACATTTGTCAATTATTAAAATTATTTAAATTTAAAATTAAACTTAATATACCTCCCAGGACAAGAACAAATTGAGCGTATACTAGTTGTTAGAAATATATATAAATTTATAATAATAATAATAATAATACCGGTATATACGGACAGTTTCGACTTCACAGAGTCCTCAACAGCTGCAACCGAATTCTTAAAAATTAATTTAGTATATTACGAAGAATATCACAAGTTGGCGTTTCGTCCCGGCTTCCACTACTGGACTCATTAGTAAGGTAATGTAGTGGGAGCCTACCTTAGACGCCGGTGTAAGTTATTAAATCGAGATGCTATATAAAGAGATATACGCGTGTCTCAGCACTTGCGAGAATTTCGCAAATATCGATAGACCTCTGATGGCGAGTCGACTTAG
>NW_017280235.1:13913-14232 GCF_001594065.2 Cyphomyrmex costatus | reverse complement strand
AATGTTTGTGATAAGGCTCAATATGTATTAAACAACTAATATAAAGAGATAAGGGCAATGAGCCAATAATTTTCGTTAAAATCTTTAAATCAATCTAATATATTGCGAAGAATATCACGTAATTATGGCGTTTCGTCCCAACTTTCACTACTGGACTCTCATCAGTAAGACATTGTAGTGGAAGTCTACCTTAGACGCCTGTTTAAGTTATTAAATCGAGATTCTATGTGTACAGATATACATTTTTACGAATATCTAAACCTGTGATGACGTAGTAATATTCTTCGCAATATTTATTTAAAGTAATATATGTATTCGC
>NW_017280235.1:0-13902 GCF_001594065.2 Cyphomyrmex costatus | reverse complement strand
CCCCCCCCCCCAAATTGCTTAATACATAAGTAGTTATCCAAGGGGGATTCTAAATCACTGATGCAAGTTATCAGTTGCCACCAGGCGGCGCTAGTGTCGCGGCGGCGGGTGGCGGCGCGGGTGGCGGATAGCGGTGGCGGACCGCGTAACTAATAGAGACGGCGAAAGAAAATTGTTTTTACTTACATTATAATAAATCCATAGCAGCAACGGTAGCGGCAGCGGCAGCACTCACTCACTCACTCACTCACTCACTACTCCCCCCCCCCCCCTCAGGTCGATGTGTTACTCAAGTGTAGGAAGAATAATATTCTCCTTCTCCTCCTCCTCCTTCTCCTTTCTAAAAATATACTTTTTTTTCTCTGTCGGCTGAAGTAAGAGCATGGTTAGCACAAACTGACAAACAAAGGAATACTGAAGCTAAGAAGCATTCTTCGCTACGGCGATAAGGCTCGAGAGTTATCTGCATGCATTATTTTGTATATAAAACAAGTTAAATCAAAAGTACCGCCACGATAAAGTAACTATGACGTCACTTATATCGTTACAGTATGTAGTAGTGAGAAGATGATTATATCCTTATAGTTCATTACTTTCTTATACGTTTTAATTGTTGTACACATATCTATTCTTTTCTTATAGATTGTAAGCTATAAATAAATAATACAGAATAGAAGCGAATATTATGGAAAAAACCAAAAGATATCTTAATCATATTTGAAAAATATTTATTCAAATGAAAAGAAAACGAAATCGATGATTTTATTAAATAGAATTAATCCGCAGTCAATTTTGGTTTTCGAAGAGAATCATATATTCTTCGCTATGGCGTCGATCCTCGAGAGTTATCAGCAAGCAATCATAGCGTATAGAAAACAAAGTCGCCACACGACGGTTGATATGACTCATATGGTTGCGGTATTCTATATTGCGATAGTCATCGAATATACTTTTTTATAGCGTTCAAATACCTTCTTGTTACACATTTCATACTTTATATATTTTTCTGTAACATAAGTTTTAGTGGAGCTGATTTATACATATTTCATTATGGTAAAATATAAGTCGTTGTTCAGTACCCGTATCATTTTTCCCGTTTATAGTCCCGTCACTGAGATTGATCGACCCCTTGCGAATCGATCAACCGCGCCGCTGCGCGCGCTGCTCGTCATCGAGCTTCGATCCCGCCGTTAATGGCTGTCCTTCCGTCCTGTCGATCGCACGCGGCACGAGGATCTCTGACTACCGTCGTGATTCCGTTAATTGTGTTCAGTTTGTGTATTTGTAATCGCGTTCGCCCGCACGAGAGAAATTCAAATAAAGTGCAAAGACGGAGAAACAAGCAGTTTTCTTCGCCCAAAGCTCCCTCGAGCACTCTATTCGCGGGAAACGCTTGTAACGATGCACCTCGGACTGCATCGTTCCCGGTAGCTACTTTTTCTTGTATATTGTAATTCGTGTTGGGCACAAGTTATTGTTATCATTGTATATAGTTATCATTGTATATTATTCATCCGTTGCATTGTGGCAAAGTTTCGTCGACAGTAGCTATCGCCGCTCCGACCGAACGCGTCCGAAGATCGCCGAACGATCTGCGCTTCGCGCTATCCGCCGCTCCGACCGAACGCGACCGAACATCGCCGATCGACAATCCCCTCCGCAGGAATTGCCAACCGCCAGGCGATAACGGAAAAGACCGTAATTAAACGAGCGGGAGCAATAATTAGTATATAACGCGTAATTATTGCTCCGGGAGCTCTCTTCTATCCGAACCGCCGCTCCAGTACGAATCCTGCTCCGATCCTAGCTCCGGTGATCCGACGCGAAAAGGGGGTCAAGTGTTCTTGGTCTCCGTCAAGCGTTCTTGACAGTCGATCACCAAAACTCCTGATCCGCTGGCCGTACGACGCGAAAAGGGGGTAAAGCGTTCTTTGCCTCCGTCAAGCGTTCTTGACAGCCGTACGCCAGTATCCTAGACTTTGCGCACCGGCGAGAAAAGGGGGTGAAGTGTTCTTCGCCTCCGCCAAGCGTTCTTGGCAGTCGGTCGTAAGGTTCCTGTGCATTCTACATTTTTGCGAAGCGTCCCTCATTGCATAGAGGGAACGCCCACCGCGTTATCCGCGCCGCGACCGTCATCCGCCGCTGGCGTATACTTCGCGTACGCGTATTCGTATTGTTATACCGCCGACCGCGCCTCGCGTCCGTCTTGGGATTCGGAGATTCCCCCGCGTTTTCCGCCGTACTCGCGCCGTAATTCACACGTATAGTTTTTCTGTTCGTGCCGTCCGTAATATCTTAGTTTCTTTGTCCGCGCCTCGTAGTTTTTCTATACACGTCTTGTATCCGTCTCGTCTGCTTGCCGTCTCGACAATATACACAACATACACATCTACACCGGCACACGAATAAACACCTGCTTGTCACTTACGAACACGTACACACACTCATTTGTAAATACACACACTACACACAATAAACGTTTCTTTCTGTCTTTTGTAAAATACTGTGTCTAGTCTAAATTTGATTCTGCATTCTCTCTTCCCGTGCGAACCTTTTTCGCGACTAGCGAAAATTACGACGAGCTGATCCACGCGGAAATTAGGTTGTTTCACGCTTGGAACAACGTTCTGTAAGGCACGCACCGCCTTCACGGACGATACAAATTTTTGGTCCTTCGAGCCGGATACTAGCAAGTATTCGATCTCAGTGAAGTGGAGAGCAGTGATTTCGACAGGCGCAAGGTCATCGCAACGACACAAGCGTTGCATCGTCATTCGACATAAGTGACCGCTAGGCTCGCGTCCGCCATTAAGACGCAGCCCGGTTCATTTTGCTGCACTCAAGTGCACGGCATGACACAAGCGTCGTAGCAGCGGCGTGACACGACATAAGTAGCTGCAAGGCCCGCGTCCGACATTAAGACGCAGCCCGGCTTATTTCGTCGCATCAGCGGCATATCACGACTCAAGCGTCGCAACAGCGGCGTGACACGACATAAGTAGCTGCAAGGCTCGCGTCCGTCATCAAGGACGCAACCCGGCTCATTTCTTGGCATATCTTCGGCGCAGCATCAGCGGAGGGCAGAGGACAGCCCTGACGAAGTGTAGCAGGAGACATTCTCAACGGTCCAGACGCCGCGAGAGGAGACTTCCCCATTCGTCAACGCTCGAGGAGGCATCCAGCATCTTCGCGCTCATCTTCGCGTCGCATAGCAAGGTAAGGGAGGCCATTATTTCTGTTGCCAACCAGAATCGTTTCATCGCGTACGTTACACATTCGCATCCAAGATGGTCGACTAATCAGAGGCGGCAACTCTCAAGCGACAGCGCACGACCATAAAGGCATCGTGCACGCGTATCAGAACGTACGTCGAATCAATCTCATCCGTAACTCCTTCAATAGCGACTCAGCTTGAAGAGCGTAAAGCAAGGCTCAAACACTATTGGTCCGAATATAATGAAGTGCAATCGCGTTTGGAGATGTGCGATGAAAGTGAAGGCGGCGATCGAGGTGGTTTCGAAGGACGCGTTTTATACATTATCCGCTAGAATACGCGAGCTGTTGTCTCCCACCCTCGCATCGCGAGCATCTATCTTTTCTCCTTCTTCCTCAAGTGTTCGCGGCTCGGATAGTGAAATGCATATTCGGCTGCCTAAATTAAATTTACCGTCGTTCTCCGGCAAGTATGACGAATGGTTCCCGTTCTTCGACACTTTCAATTCGGTTATTCATTCCAATGCCTCGCTCTCAGACGCGCAACGATTTCAATATCTGCGTGGGTGTCTCACCGGTGACGCAAGTGCCGTAATCAGTTCATTAGAAATTTCGGATGCCAATTACGCGGTCGCGTGGTCAATTCTCAAGAGTCGATATGACAACAAGCGCGAAATTGTACAAAATCACGTTAAGGCTATAATGGATTTGCCATCCATGGCAAAAGAAAATCCAGTCGAGCTCAGGAAGATCTCGGACGGCGCTGCAAAGCATTTGCATGCCCTTCAGGCATTGAAGCGTCCTACAGAGCATTGAGACGATCTTCTCGTTCTTATCTTAACCTCCAAACTTGATTCGATCACGCTACGCGAGTGGGAAATATCTCTAACAGGAAACGAACTTCCATCACTTAAACAGCTGTTGGAATTTATCGCTCATAGTTGTCAAGTGCTTGAGGCCACCGCGTCTGCCGCTGTCACAAAAAAGAACGAAACAAAATCACAATCAAATATTAAGCGGCAATCGTCTTGTGCGGCCACCGTTAAATCTAAATGTCATTTCTGTCAGGGCGATCACGCCATCTATTACTGTAAAAATTTTGTGGCACTTCCAGTCCCACAGAGGGCCGCGGAAATTCGCAGCCGCAAATTATGCACCAATTGCTTGCGCTCCTCCTCTCACACTTCGGATAAGTGTACTTCCGGTCAATGTAAAGTGTGTCAGGCAAGGCACAATACACTTCTACACATGCCTTCGACCACGGAGGCATCAACTAACAATTCTAATAAGGAGGTTGCACCCAAGGCACCTTCCGTCTTAGCGACCCACGCGTCAGGATCATTCGGCGGTCAACAAGTTATACTCTACTGCAGTCGTGCATGCATACGACAGTGAGGGCTCGCCAAGAGCATGTCGTGTTTTATTAGATTGTGGGTCACAGGCGAACTTCGTGTCAAAGAAGTTTGTGAAGGCTCTCGGTTTACAAACACGCCCGTTGAGCGTATCTATGTATTTCTGGCGTCAATGGAACAGTCACTACTTCCAATCAGGTCGCTCAGATTAAATTACAATCGCGATTCTCAATTCGTACCGGGATCATTGATTGCATCGTCGCTGATCAAGTCACTGATAAAATCCCGGCGTTCTCTCTGAGACGGGACAAGTTCGAATTTCCGCGCAACATTCATCTCGCTGATCCGCGATTCCACATATCGTCGGAGGTTGATCTTTTACTAGGCGCGGAACTATTTTGGGACTTAATGTGCGTTGGTCAAATTCAATCGTCGGACAAGCATCCAATGCTACAGAAGACACAACTGGGCTGGATTTTAGCCGGTCGTTTAGGCAATACCGCGCCCGCTCCCGCAAAGATTCATTCACTTCACGCTTCTATAACCAATTCGGAATTACATGAACAAGTTAGTCGTGCTTGGCAAATGGACGACATAGCTTTACCATCGAATAATTACACTATTGAAGAAAGCGCCTGTGAGCGTCATTTTTTAGACAATGTGTCACAAGATTCGACGGGTAGGTTTATGGTCAAGAGAGGCTTCCGGTCAGGGAGCAGGTGCTAAGCAATCTCGGCGATTCACGCGAGATAGCCATCAAACGATTGAAGGGCATCGAGAAACGTTTCAAGCGCGAGCCCACTCTCAAGGTTCAATATGCGGCGTTTCTCGAGGAGTATCTTTCGCTGGGGCACATGCGGCGGTTAGAGCTGCCCATAACCGACGAACCGATATCATTTTACCTTCCGCACCATTGCGTATTCAAGACTGTTGGACAATCCTCGAAAATACGAATAGTATTTGATGCCTCTTGCCGTAACAGCTCCGGCGTATCTCTGAATGATGCGCTACTTGTGGGCCCGGTCGTTCAACAGGACTTGATCTCAATTTTGATGCGCTTCCGTTTTTTCATTTACGTCAGTGCTCGGAATTAGTTGCACATTTCGGGCCGATTTCTGAGGCGACGCCTACTGTCTCCCCACTACCACTCGAGCCTCGGCGGCCGAGCCGCCGACCGCTCACGTAACGCTGTGCCTCAGGATCGTCGCGATACTTTCCAGTATGCTGGGAGTACACCTTCCGACAAATATCATTAAAATATTATTTTTCTACGTGATTTTTGTTTACAAATTTTTTTATTATTAGCATATTATGTATATATTCTATAATGATATAATTTTGACAATTATTACAGTATGATAATTACAATATTGAACAACAGTTTTCCACATCACCTCTGAGGTACTATTGTTGACGCGTTTTTTTCAAGTGGTTTCCCCAGTAGGCCTATTCCACTAAAAAAAAATAACGAAAAAGCTGATTAAGTATATAGCTCGAGGAAAGCAATATTCTTTAATGTTAAATATTTATTTAAAAAAACGAACGAGAATGAAACGGGAATAATTAATTTTCTTAAAATTTTAAATTTGACCTTCTGAGTCGTTTGCTCGATTGTACTAGTAATGATACATCCACAGAGATTTTAGACGTAGTAGTTCGCATCATCGAGGATAACGACGCATCTTTTAAACATGAACGTTTTTCCGTTTTGAAAATGATGCATCGTTATCCTCGATGATGTAAAATACTACTTCTAAAATCTCTGTGGATGTATCATCACTAGTACAATCGTGCAAACGACCCAGAAGGTCAAATTTAAAATTTCAAGTAAATTAGTTATTTCAGTTTCATCCTCGTTCGTTTTTTTAAATAAATATTTAACATTAAAGAATATTGCTTTCCTCGAGCTATGTACTTAATCAGCTTTTTCGTTATTTTTTTTTAGTGGAATAGGCCTATTGGGGAAACCACTTTAAAAAAACGCGTCAACAATAGTACCTCAGAGGTGATGTGGAAAACTGTTGTTTAATATTGTAATTATCATACTGTAATAATTGCCAAAATTATATCATTATAGAATATATACATAATATGCTAATAATAAAAAAATTTGTTCAAATAAAAATCACGTAGAAAAAAAATATTTTAATGATATTTGTCGGAAGTTGTACTCTCAGCATACTGGGAAGTATCGCTCCTGAGGCACAGCGTCACGTGAGCGGTCGGCGGCTCGGCCGCCGAGGCTCGAGTAGTAGTGGGGAGACAGTAGGCGTCGCCTCAGAAATCGGCCCGAAATGTGCAACTAATTCCGAGCACTGATTTACGTCATCACCGCCGATATCGTGAAAATGTACCGGCAAATTTCAGTGCATGCATCTCAGACGTGTCTGCAAAGGATACTTTGGCGCGAGCATTATTCTGCTGATATTGATACCTACGAGCTCCCCACCGTCACTTACGGTACGGCTTCTGCTTCATTTCTGGCCACCATGTGCCTAAGGTATTTGGCTGAGCAACATTCTGCTCAGTTTCCTCACGGATCAGCCTGCGTCATTCGAGACTTCTATGTCGATGACATGCTCACCGGAGCAGACACAATAGCCGAATTAAAATCAATTCGCGATGAAACAATTCATTTGCTAAAATTGGGAGCTTTCGAACTCAGCAAATGGGCGACCAATTGCCCTGATCTCTTAGGAGTAAGCAATCATGAATGCAAGCCAATCGCCATTGACCACAACTCTGCGGACTCACGCATTCTTGGCATGCAATGGAATCAGTACCTGGACACCTTTCAATTCCTGTGCAACACTGAGTCGGAACCTCAGATTGTATCTAAACGAATCATACTTTCCGACCATGCTAAGTTATTCGACCCTTTGGGCCTTCTAGGGCCAGTCATCGTCGTCGCAAAACTCATTCTCCAGGACTTATGGCAATTGTCCATTCAATGGGACGAATCCGTTCCTCCGAATATTTGCACTCGTTGGGTCGCTTTCAAGGCGCAATTAGGTGCGTTGAATCATCTGAAGATTCCCCGATACATTAAGCCCGATGCTCATCAGTTCGTGCAGGTGCACGGATTTTGTGACGCTAGTGAGCGCGCCTTCGGCGCTTATATATATATCCGCACTCAATTCGGTTGTAACGAGTATCATTCTGAATTATTATGTTCGAAATCTCGCGTCGCACCCCTCAAAGCAGTTTCGTTACCGCGGCTTGAGCTATCGGCTGCTTTACTATTAGCGCGTTTAATCGCCAAGGTTAGAGAATCGTTGGACATTTCAAACTGCCAGACATATCTTTGGTCGGACTCAACCATCGCGTTGAACTGGATAACTTCCTCTTCACGGCGGTGGTCGGTGTTCGTAGCAAATAGAGTAGGAGAGATCCAGCGATTGACCGACACCAAGCATTGACATCATGTTGCATCTCCGGACAATCCGGCCGACATGTTGTCGCGGGGTTTAAACCCTCACGATTTAATCGATGCGAAGACGTGGTGGAACGGACCCGCATTTCTGAAGTGGAACGAGGAACGGTGGCCATCCAGCAGCTTTGCGCATTTAGAGAGCGATCTCCCCGAGCAAAAGAGGGTTCTCGTAGCAACCTCCATTTCCAATCCACATCCATGCGTTGTGAGCATCTTGCTAAATAAATATTCTAGTTTGAATAAGATATGCCGTATCATAGCTTACTGTTTGCGATTATCCAAGGCGCACCGCGCGAATGCGATTTCTAATTCCGTATCTCCCGCTGAAATGTCCACCGCTTTAAATTGTATTTGCAGAACGGTCCAACGGCAGGCGTTCCACACCGAATATCAAGCGTTGTCTAAAGGCAATGCCATAAACACTTTTAGCGCTACGTCATTGTTATCACCCTTTTTGGACGAAAGTGGCCTAATTCGAGTAGGCGGGAGACTAAAAAATTTTAAGTTATCATTCGATGCGTCTCATCAAATATTATTGCCGCGCAAGCATATTTTAACGCAGCGTATTATAGAGCGTGAGCACACGCGGAATTTGCATGCGGGTTTGCAGGCCACAATGGCCAGCAAATGTGCGCCAGCGTTTTTGGCCATTATCGTTGCGATCCACAACGCGTGGCATAATACAAAAATGTATAGGTTGCTTCAAGGCTAAACCCGCTCAATCAGAGGTCTTAATGAGTTCATTGCCAGCTACCCGAGTTAACGTTTCTAGACCTTTCTCCCACTGCGGCGTGGACTACGCTGGACCGTTCTTGTTGCGCGAGGGAAAGCGTCGTAATGCGCGAAGTCACAAGTCATATGTTTCATTTTTTGTATGCTTCGCCACGAAAGCGGTTTATTTGGAATTGGTGATCTCACTTCCGAAGCATTTATTGCCGCATTTAAGCGATTCATATCGCGTAGAGGTAAGCCCTCACACATGTATTCGGACAATGGGACCACATTCGTGGGCGCCCAAAAGCAGATCCAAGAGTTGTACGACATCTACAATAGTCACGAGGTCCAAGCCAAATTCAAAAACTTTTTTCTAGAGTTAGAAATTTCATGGAATTTTATTCCCCCCAACGCGCCTCACTTTGGAGGATTATGGGAGGCGGCGGTAAAATCCGCTAAGCATCACATGACTAGAATTGTAGGCAAGGCCCTCCTGACTTTTAAAGAAATGCAAACGGTTTTTTGCGAAATTGAAGCAATTCTCAACTCGCGACCCTTAACGCCGCTAAGCTCCGATCCCAATGATCTAGCGTACCTAAGTCCGGGACACTTTTTGGTTGGCACGGTTTTAAATGGTCTGCCTTACGCTGATTTCACCGACGTCAACGAGAATAGATTAATGCGGTTGCAACGCGTAGAGCAAACCCGACAGCACTTTTGGCGAAGATGGAGCAATGAATATCTCCATCCTTTACAAGCGAGATCTAAATGGATGGTTGACAAGGGCACTCCGTTGTCAGCTGGACAGCTCGTGCTAATACAACAGCAGAATTTAGCCCCCCTTCAATGGGCGATGGGGCGAGTCCAAGAAGTTCATCCGGGCTCCGACGGTCTTGTACGCACTGCATTGGTAAAAACTGCTAAGGGTTCGTACGTGCGGCCGCTGTCTAAATTAGCAATCTTACCGATCGAATGCTAAACGATATTATATTAACCTGTTAGAATTAAGCGCGCTCAGCCTTTACTTTTACCTTTTTATACCATATTGCGCGCAAATTATTTGTTTTATCTCTAAGTTGAGAATGACTCAATTCTTTTTGTTTTCAGTTTGTTCGCGTTTCATGTCACGCTGACTGATTCATACCTAATTGTATTCTACATTGAAAGTTACTACTTTCAAGGCGGGCGGCGTGTTCGATACCCGTATCATTTTTCCCGTTCATAGTCCCGTCACTGAGATTGATCGACCCCTCGCGAATCGATCAATCGCGCCGCTGCGCGCGCTGCTCGTCATCGAGCTTCGATCCTGCCGTTAATGGCTATCCTTCCGTCCTGTCGATCGCACGCGGCACGAGGATCTATGACTACCGTCGTGATTCCGTTAATTGTGTTCAGTTTGTGTGTTTGTAATCGCGTTCGCCCGCACAAGAGAAATTCAAATAAAGTGCAAAGATGGAGAAACAAGCAGTTTTCTTCGCCCAAAGCTCCCTCGAGCACTCTATCCGCGGGAAACGCTTGGAACAACGTTCCGTAAGGCACGCACCGCCTTCACGGACGATACAGTCGTATTATAGTTTTTTATATCGATTTCGTTTACCTCTATTATAAATTCTTGCAATTATTTTTCTGAAACCTATTTTTAAAATGTTTTTAATTTGTATTTTTTAAATAAGTTGTATTAAATATATCGTTAAACGCATAGGATGGCTTATCGGATAGCGCGTTGAGGCATAGGAGAATGGGAGTAGGAAAGAAAGAAAGAAAGAAAGAAAAAAAAAGAAAGTATACATAAAATAATGTAGACGAAGAATATTTATTCACATTTTATTCAAAAATACGTTTTATTTAATATGTTCTATTTAATATGTAGCGTATGAATTTTTGTAATAATATAATCTTGCGTAGTATATCGCGTACTTAATACTATAACGTAAGGTGGTGGAACGAATGTACATAGTTTTATTCATATTTCTCTATTTTATTCAAGTTGTGTAAAATATCTATGTATAATAGTTTAACGCGAATAGGACGGCTTATCGGATAGCGCGTCGAGGCATAGAAGAATGGGAGGAGGAAAGAAAGAAAGGAAGGAAGAGAGAAAGAAAGGAAGAAAGAGAGAATAAAATGAAAAAAGAGAAAAATAATGTAAACGAAAAAATTTTTATTCACATCTATTAACATTATATTTTTTAATACGAATTAAAAAACTTAAGCTAATATGATCATAATCAACGAGCTGGCGTTTGTCGAAGATATCACTCTCGCGTATAGCGTTTGCAACGTTGGAGAAGCGTGTACAACGTAATGTTGAGTCAATCATCATCATCATGTATATATTTAAAAAATTTAAGACGTACAAGAGAGTATAATAGTACATTTTTTCTTTATATTTACAAAAAACGTTAATTTATTTTTTTATTTTTATTTTTAAATGTAACTTCACAAGCGTAGATGTACGAAATAAAAATTATTTTAATTACCGTAATATAAGAAATTTTTAATGACATTCAGCACACAGTAGGACAACATGTTCAGGTGGTAACATCATCATTAATGTAATTTGATACTAAACGTCACGTGATTAAATTTTTTCTTGGAAGATCGGTGACATGTTACGACAAGTTCAAGCGGTGATCTCATTGCCATAGTGTTGTTAGATAGATTCTCGTTTTCACGCATGCGCGAAACATTGTATAATACGGCATGTTACAACATGTTCAAGAGGTGATCTCATCATCACAGTGTTATTAGACAGATTCACGTTTTTGCGCATACGCAAAACACTACATCATTAATGTCACGTG
This sequence comes from Cyphomyrmex costatus, assembly GCF_001594065.2. NCBI lineage: Eukaryota > Metazoa > Arthropoda > Insecta > Hymenoptera > Formicidae > Cyphomyrmex > Cyphomyrmex costatus. The sequence goes on along the minus strand of NW_017280235.1, from coordinate 2,386 downwards.
ATCAAGTAATAGTATAAAAATGTGAGATTGAGGCGCATCGTGTCATTAATCATTCGATAACACAAATGACAACATGGAGCGAGATTTGATAGAGCAAGCTACCCTGCTCGATACCAGAGAAGAGTACGTCGCGTGGGAATAGCGATGTGATGAATTCATCGAATTTCTGGAAGAACAGAGTCGTATCAAACGCCCGCGATTATCAATAGGCAATAGACAATCATGTGATTGCATGTATCGCGCGGCGATACTCGAGAGTTTGAAGGATTCGGTGAGCGAACGATTCGTGCACGTGGGTGCCGGATATGGACTTCGATGGCGTAAGATCGACGCAGCGTTCGAGAATCGTGTTCTAACCGGTGCGATGATAAACTCTGGACATATAGAGCCGCGTCAATTTTTGGAAGACGCCGGTAGTGTAGTGCTCGAGCGCTATAGAGAGACACGGTAGCGTGAAAGTGAACACCGTCTTCAACGGCGAGTTCGGAGCGGGCGATAAACGCACCGTTATGGGTATAAACACGAAAAACTGCGAACTATATCCAGCGTCGAATGTGCGCGAATGGTACGTGTCGCGCGTTATCGAGCCTACATTGGCATCGCTCGAAGAGTGCCAGGAACGCGACAGCGGGTGGGCGCTCTCGAGAATTCTGAATTTAACGGTGAAACGTTAATAAACTGAATCCTATGCACGCGGGATGTCGTATCACAGTGCCACCGAAAATTAAAGATCAAAAAGCGGTGGTGAACGTACAATCCATGGACAACAAGTGCTTCGCGTGGTCGGTGGTCGCAGCTCTGTACCCAGCTAAAAGTAATGTGAATCGAACAGCGTCGTATCCACATTACGCAACGGTACTGAATCTCGATGGCATCGAATTTCCGATGAAATTCAAAGACATTTCGAAATTCGAACGTCTCAACGATATCTCGATCAACGTCTACGGTATCGAGAACGAGAACATTCTACCTCTTCGGCTTACCGACGAAAAGAAGGAGAAGCATGTAAACATGCTATACATACAAGGTCCACGCAACGATGGAATTGGTCATTTCGCATGGATCAAAAACCTGTCCCGCCTTGTGAGGTCACAAGTTACAAAAAACAAGAATAAGAAATTCTTTTGTGATCGGTAAGTACAATAAGAAAAAATCAAATTTAAATAAAAAAGAAAATATTAAATAAAAAAAATTTTGTACTAATAAGTGTTTGTTTTTTGTTTTTTCAGATGCCTCCATTATTTCAAAACCATCAAGAAATTGGAGGACCACAGCGAGAAATGTGGTAAAATGAACAACTGTGCTATCCGCTTGCCGAGCGAAGACGAAAAGTGGTTGACCTTCCGCAACTACTGCAGAAAGGAGCGGGCGCCTTTCATCGTGTACGCCGACCTGGAGTGTGTGCTGAAAAAGATGGAAGACGCTGCATCATCATCATCGGCATCGTCGTACGCGTACCAGCAGCACGAAGTATTTAGCATTGGATACTACGTGCGGTGCTCGTACGACAATACGTTATCGGCATATCGGTTTCGTCGCGATAACGACTGTGTCAGCTGGTTCGCGCGCCAGCTCGAGGATTTGGCGCACCGCGCGAAAAATGTAATAACGACTAATCGTCCTATGGATTTCACACGAGACGACTGGCAGAAGTTTAACAGTGCAACGCACTGTCATATATGCGAGAAGCCGTTCGCGCTGGGCGACGAGCGAGCACGCGACCATTGCCACCTCACCGGACGATACCGCGGTCCAGCGCATAAGGGCTGCAATATAAATTATAAGGATTCTTTTTACATATCGGTTGTATTTCACAACCTATCGGGGTACGACGCGCACTTTGTAATCAAAGAAATAGCTACCAGATTCAAGGGGCAAGTAGATCTACTTCCTCTAACGAAAGAAAAATATATTTCGTTCACGAAACACGTTGACAGTACTAAAGAAAAAGATGAACAAAATATTAAGAAAAAAACTGCATTAAATTAAGATTTATCGATTCGTATAAATTTTTAATGCGAGTCTCGACAAATTAGCATCTTATCTCGATAAGGATAAATTGAAAATTATACGTTCTGAATTTTCCCATTTATCGGACGAAGATTTCAATCTGCTTACTCGTAAAGGAGTATTTCCGTACGAGTACGTAGATTGTTTTGAAAAACTCGATGACTCGTGTTTGCCGCAGCGCGAATCGTTTCACAGCTTGCTGACGGGCGATACAATGTCCGAGAGCGATTACGCGCACGCCGCGAACGTATGGAAGCGGTTCTCCGTGCGAACGCTCGGCGAGTACAGCGATCTGTACCTGAAAACCGACGTTTTGTTATTGGCCGACGTTTTCGAAAATTTTCGCGACAGTTGCGTCGCGAGTTACGGTCTCGAT
>NW_017280234.1:17712-23011 GCF_001594065.2 Cyphomyrmex costatus | reverse complement strand
CCAACCCTTTGAGCGGATCGAATCCCAAATTAATATCTTGTTGCACCGAGAGGTACAACAAATTTAATTCTATCATACTGAAGTAAAATTGTTCTTTAGTATTGTAGAATTAAATTAATTAAGTTTTTTAGAAATGTGAATATTAGAATAAGAATTAAGTAAGACATATAGGTTAAGTTGTCTAAAAGTAGACTTACAGTCGGCATAATGTTGGCTAAAAGTCGACGTAGTCGAAATAAGGTTACGCAATTGTCAACTTATAGTTGACTTAAAATTGACTTAAAGTCGACTACATTGGCTGACTGATGGCCGACTATAGTCGAGACATTTGTCGTCTTTTAGTCGACTAAAAGTTGACATTCAGTCTTACTTTATAGTCGACTTTAGACTTCTTCTGCCGACGGACAGTCAACTAATAGTCGACATCGTGCTGTGTGGGTTATTACACGAATCTATCAAATTACTATATTTCATTTTATAAATTTTAATATACATTATATTGATTAAATTAACGTCGTCATTAGTACATTAAATAGTTTATATTAAACATGTCATTAGATTTAAAGGAAGATATAGAATAGAATTAAATTTGGCAACTTTGTCAATATCTAATTTTTTATACAAATGATATCAATTATTATCTTTTATACAAATGATACATATCATTAGATTTAAGTTATATATATTAAATAACACCTTCATTAAGATCATTGCTTGTATTTGTATTTACATGTTAATGTTAAATGATTAAATAATTCACTGAAAATCTTAAACTTTTCACTTACATTAAAAAAAGATGGTAATTATACAGAATCACTCGAGCAGCTTAAAAATCGATCAAATTAGGCTTATTCGACGCGTTTTTGCATGAAACGAAAGAATCTGGCAGAAATAAGCGTCGCTCTGCCCTACGAACCGAGATATATGATGTTAAAGTTGACGACTATTCAGGTTAGGAAATCTGTCTTACCGACTATATGTAGTGGTACGAGTATGCTTTCTTCATGCTCTCTGACCTCGTGCGCATGCGCTTGGTATGGTTTGAGTCCAATAGCATGCACGATATTTGAAATTAACACTGCCAAACAAATATAATATATTGTTGTCAGACGCGAAATTCTACAGCTTTCCCTGTTCAGAAACGTTGAACTTTCCACGCGAAGTAACTTCTCCCCCTCCTGCACAGGGGCACACGACTTCTACGATTGTACTGTCGGGACAGACCTCTGTCCATCTCTCCCTCCCACCCTGCTGAGGGGCGCACGACTTCTACGATTATACTGTCGGGGCAGACCTCTGATGACGGTGTGGGTGCGGGGGGGTGGCCGAAGGCCGAAGGCCGTAGGCCACCCCCTTGCACCCGCCCGTGTGCGTGCGTGCGTGCGTGCGTGCGTGCGTGCGTGTGTTCCATTCGTTATATAACAATCTTGGTGTAGTGGCCTCGTTCCCGGATAGCAAACTGGGACGACACGGCCAGTATCGAAGACTGCCGCCATCGGCGGCGAGTGTCGGAATTAAAGAGTGGCGGTCGGCAGCCGACGAGTTTCCCAAATTCCCCAGGAGCCACGCCGGAGCGAGACCAGTGGGGAATATTAAATGGAGAGGTTGAAAGATTTAAGAAATGCAAGGAGCAGGCGAATCAATTTAGGATTAGGGCGTACGAGGAGTGGAAAGATGTTGTCTTGAGCATTAGGAAAACTCCGAATAAAGGAAATAAGCAAGGAGGATTTAGAGGAGGTGATAGGGCAGCAAAAAATTAGATGATTTATGTCCTGCTGGGGATTACCACAAAGGCAAGCCGCAGAGGCAACTATGTTTTTCCTATGAAGACTGTAATTAAGGTTATAATGATTTGAACGCAAGCGGTTAATTAACACAATCTCTTCTCTTTTAAGACGTCGCTTTTTATACTTGTTGTACCAAGGTTTATCAGAATTGGACCTAAAGTATTGTTCGTAATGAAGCCCCTTATGCTGAAAAACTTCATCTAGATATGCTTTATATTGTGAAGAGGAAGAGCTCTTGGCCTCAGCAAGGAAGTCGAGATAGGGAACTCCAAAATCTTTAGGTTCGCCTTGCTTAGCACCAAACTTGGCGAGTTCATCTGCTTTTTCGTTGCCTTCGATACCGCAGTGCGAAGGAATCCAAATAAGATCAACATTGTAATCCTTAGCGGTAATCTGAGAGATAAGATCCTTTATCGTGTAAATAAAGTAGTTTCCGTTATCCAATCTAGAGGAGGTAACAGCCTCTAAGACGCTCATGGAGTCCAAGAAGATCGCAGCTTTCGGCAGATTTTCGTCGAATATGATTTTCAGAGCGACAAGGATGGCCCAGGATTCTGCTGTGAAAATAGATGTCTCCGGTGGTAGGCGATGAGCGTACTCCAGCTGGAGAGAGGGTACATAGATACCAGCACCAGTATATCCCTCGAGGTCGAACTTAGATCCATCTGTGTAGAAGCAGACCGAGTCATGCGGGATATGTTGATCTATAAACTCTTGAAAAGTCTTCATTATCAAGTCCTTAGGTGTATTTTTGTTAACGCGACCAGTAGCGCATGTGTAACTAATGTCAGCAATAAGAGTAGAATAAGGATAAAGAAAAGCAGAAAGGAATTTTGAACTTTTAACCCTGCATTCGATGTGCTTAAGCAAAATGTATCGTTGAAAGATGGGGACTTTTTGAATTACAGAAACACTTAACTGAGAATTATGAGAGATAGATTCCAGATATCTTAGGCTATCAATGGGTAAACTATCTTGTTTAGAAAAATTCTTAATAAGAAACCTAGAAGATAAGTAGTTAAATCTAATACGAAGTGGGGGTTCTTTGGCTTCAGCCAGCATTACATTAATGGGAGTGGAGATTCTGTATCCCAAGGCCAGACGAACGGCCCTCCATTGCAAACGTTCAAGACATTTAAAAAGAGTCTTGTTGCGATTGAATTGAAAAACTTGACAGCCATATTCTATGGAACCCCTAAAAACGGCACGGTAAATACTAAGAAGGGCTTGCGGTTGGGAGCCCCACCAGACTCCTGTCAAAGCGGACATAACCCTGATGATTTTTCTGCCTTTGTCAATCAGGTAATTTAGATGAGCTTTACCTGATAACTTTCTATCGAACCAAATACCTAGGAATTTATACCTTTCAACAACGGGGATATCGCAATCGCCAACCGATAAGGGCTTAAAATTCGGAACAGATCTTTTATTGGTAAAAATCATACACTGCGATTTAGTAGGAGAGATATCCAAGCCCCTGGTGCGGAGATAGGAAGAGATGGAGTCAAGAGCTGTCTGAGTAGCGTTAACAGCTAAGTCCAAAGCGACATTGGAAGAGAAAATGACAAGGTCATCCGCATACATCAGAACAGAAGTCTGATCTCCAAAACAGGAGCCAATATCATAAAGGTAAAGATTAAATAAAATAGGGCTAAGAATAGAACCCTGCGGAGTACCTCTATGAGTATTAAGAGGAGAACCGAGCTTGCCATCAGTGACAAAAAAGAGGTGTCTCTCTGTGATAACATTTTGTATAAATTTACATATTTTAGCTGGAAGATTAAGCTTTCTCAGGATGTCAAAAAGGATAGAGGGAATCACATTGTCAAAAGCACCAGCGATATCAATAAAAACGCATGCCGTATATTGCCCAGATAGAATAGCAGCGTGGATACTATTAGAGAAGGTGATGAGATTGTCAGCGCATGAGCGAGACTGACGAAAGCCAAACTGAAAATCAGGCAAGGCAAGGTTCGATTCGATAAACCATTTCAATCTGAGATAAATAATTTTTTCCATACACTTGAGCAGGCAGGAAAGCAAAGAAATGGGTCTTACACCATTGCCAGAAGGTTTGGGAATAAGGACAACAAGGGATTGTTTCCATTCATCCGGAATGACACCAAAGTCGAGAAAGCCGTTAAAAATTTTTACCAGGGCATCTTTATAGTGGTCTGGAAAAGAAGATATAAAAGCATAGCTGACCTGATCAAGGCCCGGAGCAGAGACTTTTTTGAAACTCTGTATAGACAGGTCAAGCTCGCGTCTAGAAATAGGAATATCAATTTCAGAAATTAGATTCCAAAAATTTAGCAGATCTTCAGATAACATAACAGAAAGAGAAGGATAAGCGTTAGGCAGACATGACGGAGGACAGAGCTTTTCGATTGCGCTACTACAGGCCGAAACCAAATCAGCCGTACAGTCAGGACGAGGAGCAGAATTAAGATTTTTGTTTTTGAAAGATTTAACAAGAGACCAGAGCTTAGTTGAGGGGGTGAGATGATTAAAACTAGAGCAAAAATTCTTCCAGCTGCGCCTCTTTTCCTTACGTAGAATCTTAGTGGTAGACGCGCATTGTTTCTTATATGCTAAGTAATTTTCCCAAGAGGGAAAGCGCTTATAAGTGGAGGTGGCCGACTTTCTGGCTGCTACAGCATCGCTACAGGTATCATTCCACCATAAAGGCTGAGAATTTCGGCTGCCTAACGGACGTTGGCGAGGAGCCTTAGCCTTTGAAGGGGCGGCTAATTTAACACACTGCTTAACGCAATCTATTAAATCTTCATATGCTTTAACAGGATGATCCAGAGAAACACACGAATCAGGAAGAGGCAATCTGTTGAGAAAACGATGTAAATTATCAAGCTCCTCTTTGTTCAAATTAATTTTGTAGCAAAATCTAGAACGGACTTGAAGAGTACCATTAATTTGAATTTGCAGAGGAAAGTGATCGCTATAGCCTGAATCTAAAAGGACTTGGAAGGTACACAAAAGAGCGAAAGTAGAAGAAGTAATGCACAAATCAATCACAGAGCGCTTATGAAAAGGAGGCTGTATAAGAGTAGGATTTCCATCATTAAGAATAAAGATGTCAAGGTCGTCAACAGTTGCCAAAAGAGAGCGGCCCACACGATCAATCGTCTCGCAACCCCAGGCAGAATGGTGAGCATTGAAGTCACCTATGAAGATGTAATTAGAATAATTAATGAAGGGTTGAAACAAATCATAGAAGATATCCTGAGGAGTATCTGTATTAGAGTGTCTGTATATGTTGACAATATAAAGGGGATCTTGATCGATCGTAATACTGATACCTTGAACTTCAATGGAATGATGTTGAATATGACTAAAGTTTAAGACTTGAAAATCGATGTTTCTTTTAATCAGAATACACAGACCTCTTTGATTACAAGTAGAAATATCACTCCTGATACAAGTAAAGCCCGAAAGAGAGAAAGGAGTATGGCAATGCAGAAGAGTTTCCTGTAAACAGATCAGATCAAAATCAG
>NW_017280234.1:14176-16722 GCF_001594065.2 Cyphomyrmex costatus | reverse complement strand
AGTGCGGTAAGTCGGGATATATGCCTTTAGGTTGTGCTTCTGAAGCAATGGACATTTAACGAGGTTATTAGCTGCAGAAGCAGTTTTAAGGTCTACCAGAATTTTCCCTCGTCCAATTTTACGGCATTCAATAATGTCGTTATAAGCCAGTTGCGAAACAAGGCGGCTCACATGCAAAGGATGTATTGAAGCATTAGAGTCTGAAGACGATTGAACGTGCACAACAAAAGGTGGCAAGTCAGCAGGCGTGTATCGATTTTCATATGCAGGATTCTTATGTCTATTAGCATTATCCTGTACACTACTTACATCGTCGTTAGAAGTAGAAGCATTCGTGGAATCCATTCTTGTCAAAATCTCATGCTTACCAGATTTTCGTACTGTAGGAACGTTGGAAGGAGAACAAGATCTCTTGCGGCAGCTCGGATTGTCACCGTTGTCAATATCTGCGAGATCAACAGGTGTAGAAATGGTGGGGGCAGCGGATTCTTCCTCTGAGGTCAGAGTATCCATAGCGACGACATCACTACCACTGTGTGATGCCATGTCAATAGCGCGCTGAACGGCAAAAGTGCCGGGCAAACGATCTTCTTGGATCATAGATTTAATTTCACGAAATTTCTTCTGCACTAAATTATGAAGGAGACGATCTCTGTTGACTTTAAGACCGTAAGGTTTAGCTCTGGCTTTGGGCTTAGATTTTTTAGAGCTAACTAAAACGGGAGAAGAAGTAGAGGGAAGGGCAAGAGAGTCGGGAGAAAGAGAGGAAGAAGGCAGCCGACCACCGGTCTCGGCAACCGACGCCATGTCTATGTCCATGTCCATTATTGAGTACGAGGCCGAAGCCCCGCACGCAGAAAGGCGTTCCAGGGAACGCAAGTAATATGAAAACACTTAATTAATAAGGAAAAGGGGGAAACGCGCGCAAAACAAAACTGTCCGAAACGCAAAAACGCAAGAAAACACGTTAACCGATGCAATCAAACGGAAGCACAAAGAACACGTCCGTACATAACGAAGCGCGGCGCGCGAATCATTCGTTATATAACGATTATGAGTTTATTACTTGATATTTTACACACATATAGTCGGTAAGACAGATTTCCTAACCTGAATAGTCGTCAACTTTAACATTAAATATCTCGGTTCGTAGGGCAGAGCGTCGCTTATTTCTGCCAGATTCTTTCGTTTCATGCAAAAACGCGTCGAATAAGCCTAATTTGATCGATTTTTAAGGTGCTCGAGTGATTCTGTATAATTACCAATCTGTATAATTGCATTGTTATTCATAAAATTAATATCAATAACTGTTAATACTCACGTTTTTATAATACGTTTTAAAAATTTGGAAACGGCAGTGACACTAATCCGAGTGCAGCAATTAGATTACCTATTCAATGTAATAGTAAAATAAATATATAATGACAGCAAAAGATCTTTTTTTCCCCCGTTTTTGTAGGCCTCCAATTTTTGGACTGAACTGTGTGCCAAATAATATCGTAGGATATATGATATCCTAGGATAATGATATGACAAGGATATTATAAAAAAGTTTCAGGTTGAGGTGACAATTGCTATCATCCCAGCAAATACCATGTTATATGTAACGTACACGTTAATTGTAATTTCCCACTCAACATATTGTAATTTCCTACTCAACAATATAACTGTAATATTAATATGTGTGTTATATGTTACAGTAAATATTGTTGAGTGGGAAATTACAACTAACGTATAGGTTACATGTAACTTGGTGTTTGCTAGGATAGCTGCAGAGGTATAATGGCTCCCGCAGACAGAACGCGGAAACGCTTACCGCGCGGCGGAAGTTGGCACGATAACCAATCAATATCTTGCCGGCGAGACGCTGATTGGCTATCGAGGCAACTTCCGACGCGCGGCAAGCGTTGCCGCGTTCTGCCTGCGGGAGCCATAATTGTCACCTCATTTTCTCTATAATTCATGTCTCAACATAAGGTAAATTTGATTGATAGCTTAGTTCAAAAATTGAGGTTGAGAACCTAAAAAACGGGCGATTTTTGCCATCACTCATTTTAAGAAACCATAATCAAATTATTAAAATATTTACGAAAAAACGTATTGGAATACCTGTAAAAAAACGTATTGGAATACCTGTAATATTAAAATAACTTGTTGTTTTCCAAACAAATGTCTTCCGCCTATATCTGCAGCTGGAGGAACGTGTTTAATTGATGAATAAAAGCGCGCTTTTACTTCTGAAACTATATAGTATGCGTAACATAAACTATAGCATGTTAGAGCGCTAACATTGGGCGCGTTCAGCGGATTCAACATAGAGTACCTATGGGCGCATTCAGCAGAAAAGAGCGCTACGAGAGCGCTCGCTGTTATTGGTTTTTTTTTTTTTTTTCTAGCGTTGTGATTGGCTTGTGCGCAACTGGCTCATGTGCAATTGATATACTCCCATTACACACACGTGCGCACGTGAATCATAAATAATTCACCTAGTATATATGAGAGACAAATATAAATTTTTATATAAATGAAATATTATTATATATATA
>NW_017280234.1:8991-13815 GCF_001594065.2 Cyphomyrmex costatus | reverse complement strand
TCTAATATCTCGTTAAATATTGCGTCAACTGAAAAATGGTATAAAACTTTTCGACTCAGTTCGATCTACTCTACCTGCTCCTGATAGGTGATCCACTCGATTAATGACACCCTGTATATATATTATATGTATATATATAATTAAAGTAAAATACCTGACCGTACATTCCTAGTACCTTCTGCCGACTGATCCGATTCTTTGAATGCACTTGTTTTGAAAACGCACCCTTATGCAAAAGTCTGTGCTCCCCGCTTATTAAAGGCTACCGCACACACTTTTGCACAACGCATAAACCATATACATAAAGAATTTGATTGGTCCATTGCATAAGAAAATGAGCCAATGAAATTCCTTATGCACATGCTTTATGCGTAATGCAAAAGTGTGTGTTGGGGCTCTTAAGCGGGGAGCACAGACTTTTGCATAACGCATAAAGCATGTGCATAAGGAATTTCATTGGTCCATTTTCTTATGCATGAGTCAATGGACCAATCAAATTCTTTATGTACATGGTTTATGCGTTATGCAAAAGTCTGTGCTCCCCGCTTAAGATTTTATCGAGCTATGAATTAGGGTTGATTTATACTGGCCGTAATCTGTAAAAATTGACCAATCACAGTCGAATGAGAGGGAAATAATCGATTATAATTGGTCAATTTTTACAGATTATGGCATAAGTTAACAGATTATGGCCAGTATAATCCAACCCTTAGGTATTTTAACTCGTATTTACAGTCAGACCATATACTTAAAGCCTATTCTACAATGACCGTAAGCCGTAAAAATTGATCAATCGTAATCGATTATTAACCTCATTCAATTACGATTGGTCAATTTTTGGGCTTACGGTTATTGTAGAATAGGCTTTAGCCCGGATCCTCGTATGGACAACAGCGCTTTGGCACCAGACGCTGATTGATGAAAAACCGATTGCGAAGGTAAAATTTACCCCCATAACCCGTTTTTCACCAACCAACGTCCAGTGTCAAAGCGCTGTTGTCCGTATGAGGATCCGAGCTTTAAGCGGGGAGCACAGACTTTTGCATAACGCATAAACCATATACATAAAGAATTTGATTGGTCCATTGACTCATGCATAAGAAAATGGACCAATCAAATTCTTTATGTATATGGTTTATGCGTTATGCAAAAGTCTGTGCTCCCCGCTTAAGTCGGGAGCCGTTGTCTTATGTTGTGCCGTAAGAAATTGGCCAATCAGGGTCGATTCTTTTTAAACAATTTCTTACGGCACGACATACGATAACGGCTCCCGACTTATTGTAGACCAGGCTTTAGAGCCCATGCTGGATTCACACTGCATCCGATTTTCGTCGTACGACGACTCTGCAACCAATCAGGAAACAAAATTTTGCTTCGTATCGATGATACGAATTTTCTGATTGGTTGCAGAGTCGTCGTACGACGAAAATCGGATGCAGTGTAAATCCAGCATATGCTTCTTCCAGTACTATATGTTCTAAACAAAATTAAACAAAATAAAGGACTCTTTTTTTGTACAAAATAATCTATTATATTGACTATTATAGGGTGCTTTCCAGCAAGGACAGAATCAGACACTGTGTAAGGTGCTTTTTCATGCGCAGCACGCTGCAGCAGCAATTCGTTACTATTGGTTAAGAATTTTATGTAAGCTAGATGACGCACTTCCGGCGCAAAATACATTTTGCCGCAGTTCGTTGAAGTTGAACCGAACGAACAGCAAGCAGCAAGCGGCAAAATCGAGAAAGCGTACAATATGTCCGTCGTTTCATTATGAAAATATTATTTATTGCAATAAATATTAGGAAAATAAACGAAAAATGGCTTCGGATAAGGTACGGATACATGTTTGTAAATTAGATCATTTTATACTTTACCACAAATTTGAAAAAGTAAAGTGTAAAGTATAAAATAATCTAATTTACAAACATTCGTACCTTATCCGAAGCCATTCTTCGTTAATTTTCCTAATATTTATTGCAATAAATAATATTGCCTCGATTTTGCCGCTTGCTGCTTGCTGTTCGTTCGGTTCAACTTCAACGAACTGCGGCAAAATGTATTTTGCGCCGGAAGTGCGTCATCTAGCTTACATAAAATTCTTAACCAATAGTAACGAATTGCTGCTGCAGCGTGCTGCGCATGAAAAAGCACCTTTACACAGAGAATCGTTTCATCCTCGTTTAACGTAGGCAAACAACAGGGATGCAATGATTCACTGTGTTACACAGTGTCTACTTGTGTCGTAGCTGGAAAGCAGCCATTGTATGTACATACATTGATACACGGACCAACTAACATTTTTGCATATAGATATAAAACTTTTGGTATGTTAAAATTTTATTATTTTTAGACGTCAGAATTACGGTTGCTTACTTTATATATGTTCATTCATTCTATAATCTATCTATTTTTTATTTGTTTTTTCAGATCTATAAATATTTTATTTAAAAAATTTTTTTTTAATATTGTTCATCCATAATTTTATATTTCAACGTCAATGTTTCATTTGAAGAAGACCAGAATTGTTGGTCGAAACTAGTTATGTAAGAAGATCTGTCATTTAATGTTATATTTTAAGTTAGTTTTTAAGTATTGTTATAATAGATAATTCTTAGAATATATGGTTTAACTTGTCGTTTACAAAAAAATTTTTCTTATTTATATGTTCTAAGGCGATCCCGTATCTAAGTAGTATTAAAATGTGTCGACGAAAATGAGAGAGAGTGTCCGTGGAAGACGGCCATCTCTATATTTTTCCATTCGATGGTGTAATGGAAGAAAGAATGAGAGAGAGATAGCCGTCTTCCACGGTCCCTCTTTCTCATTTTCGTTGATCATTTTGACACACAAGGCTTGTTCTTTTTGTCTGCACTGTCTGCACCAGTTCAGACAGTGTAATAAGTTGAAGTAAAAAAAAACGTATATCTGTTTCACTTCAACTTATTGCACTGTGGGCACAGTGCAGAGAAAAAGAACAGGCCTACGGATCGCGTAGTCCATTCTCTATGGCCGGTATTCATAGTCGATTCTTATTTCAAGACTGCCTTAATGGGCCTTCTACAATAAGTCATAAGTCATAAATCGGAAGTAAGAAATTAAAAATTGACGACTGTGATTGGTCCATTTCTAGCTTATGACTTATGATTTGTGACTTACGGCTTATTATAGAAGGCCCATTAGTAATCTCTTAAGATACTAAAGCGGCCCTCTGATTGGTTCGTAACTCTTCAAGACTGAACTTAAGACGGTCTTGAATATAAGAACTGACTATGAATACCGGCCTATAGCGGGGAGCACAGACTTTTTGCATAACGCATAAACCATATACATAAAGAATTTGATTGGTCCATTGACTTATGCATAAAAAAATGGGCCAATGAAATTCCTTATGCACATACTCTATGCATTATGCAAAAGTGTGTGTTGGGGCTCTATGTCTTTGCTTAACCAGTGAAAACAAAAGAAGAAAACCAGCAACACCATTTTCGCGGGCATTGCATCACCCGTTCGTTTCCATATTTTTATACGGTTTACTTTAAAAACGTGATCTGGCCGTAGTAAGAAGTAGAAATGTCCGACGAAGACGCGTAAGTAGACTTACTATTATAACAATTATTTTTTAAATATATATATTGCGACGTTATTCGCTTGCGCGTCGCAAGTCGAAAGAAATGATGAGCCCGATCGGTCGAATAATGACCATAATGAAGATACCAAAGGCGAAAGCGATCGAGCGAGAATCGCGAAACGCGAAAGTTGGGCGCCAGACGTCCTTAAAGGCGACGTCGACCTCGCGAAAAATTCGAATTCCCAACGCGACACCACCAAACGCGAAATATACGCAAAAATCTCGGAAATTCTCGCTCTTACGCGGCTAGGCCAGCTCAATCGATGGTAGAGGAGCAGGGTCTTGGGAAAAGACAAGGGCTGCTTTGATACAGGGAGAGTTAAGAGGAAAGATTACGCCGAGAGCCCAAAAATCATACTCTCAGTATTAAAGTAACAATAAGCGGGTTTATTGAGAACAAAAAAAAATAAAATAAATGACTCGATAATTTTTCGCTAATAGCGCGTTGAGAGATTGACAAACAAAAATTACAAAATAAACTAGAGCGCTGCGAACCCGCAAGAAAAATTATGCTCTTGGCTAAACAAAAATTACAGCAATCAAATGCGAGGCAAAACAAAGTATTTCGTAACACTAACGACGACAATATCCAATGACGCGAGAAATCCGTCGCAAGATTACAGCAAATCAGCGAACGCGATATAATTTACAATCCCTCCGCGACTACGGACTGTTGTACCTCTCGGTGCAACAAGATATTATTTTGGGATTCGTTCCGCTCAAAGGGTTGGGACCCACGAGGAAAGACGAGGATAGTGAAAAGGTCGTCGAACAATCACTCACTTCACCACACTTCTATTTAAAATAACCCTTTTTATTTAACAATTTGATAATTGATTACAAATGTTGTACCTCTTTATTCGTATAATTATTTATTACTAAAGATTACAATGCTTTTTAGTAACTGTAACTTTCATTTAATTAATACAGTTGTTTAGTTAAATGAATATATTTTAAAGTTATCGCTCGTGACTTATGAGTAAACCGGTCGGCAACGTTATCGCGGATGTTACTTGACTCGGTTCTCGCGACGCGCGTAACGTATCGTTACGTTTAGATTTCAAGACAAGACTCTGCGCTCGGCATTTAGGCGGTCGCTTATATTGAGTTTGATGATGTCGCTTTTGGTCTTCGATCGGACCATATATGGTAATATTCGTCGCGCTAGAGGCGCGATCGCGTGATTAAAGAAT
>NW_017280234.1:8377-8961 GCF_001594065.2 Cyphomyrmex costatus | reverse complement strand
ATAAAATAAGTGATAGCCATTCGGGCTATAACACCCTTCCCCCGTTGGAAAAGAAAAACGGAGGAACGGAGTTTTTCGTTAAACATATTATTATTAGAAACGTATGCTTTTACTTCGTTTTAAAATTGACTTTAGAAGTTCGAAAGCAAAGCTTATGTCCTCGTCTGCACGTTCTTTTTTGTCGTATTTACTCCGTTTCTTTTTTCGTAGGATATAGATTATCGCTATTATAATGATTAGTAATATGTTACGTCCAAGCCTCAGGATTTTTATTACGTGGGAAGTTCTGGGTTAAGGAGGAGGCCTCGGAAGAACGTAACTGACACCAGATGTGTCTCCCGATCGTCTCGCCCTGCGGAGGGTTACGAGAGACAGTCGGACGCACTAGAAAGGGTACGGAATTAGGTCAGTGTGCCATACTATAATACTTGTATACGGCACACTATGACTCTTATCCCGAACCGTACGCCCGTTGGTCCTTTAAATTTAGGCCAAGGAACTCAATCCTTATAGCCAGGGATATGGACCGAGTGCGATCTCGGGGATGACGGTTGGAATGCGGGGAAGGTTGCTTTTAAATCAAA
>NW_017280234.1:2090-6476 GCF_001594065.2 Cyphomyrmex costatus | reverse complement strand
AAATCTTTTAATTCTGATGAGTTGACATTGACTTCTTTTATTTTTATTTGTTCGTTTCTGTCGGTCTTCGTTTGTTGTTCGTTTTTTAAGAAAGATGTATTGTATTCTGGCATAAATGATTCTATTACTGTCTCGTGTAATATTTTTCGTGACTGTAGCGTTGTGTCTGACGTTATTAATTTACAATTCTCTATTAAGGAAATTTTTCCTGTGTTTTCGATTGTTTTCTTTATTTGTCCGTGGTCTTTACATTTTATAAGAATTTGTTCTTTTTTCGTTGTCGCGAATAACCACGAATGGGGGTTATTTAGTGGTATCCATACAGTGTTGTTTGATGTCTTATTTTCTATTTCGCAATTGTTATCATATTCTTTATTTCCTAAATATATTTCTATCTCGCAGGTCGGATTTAAGTTAGCGCGGCGTATTTCAAAGTTTTCGCTACATATATAGTTGTTATAAATTGTTTTACAATTTTTTAGATTATTATTATTAATTATTAAATATGATCGTCCTTCCGTGTATACGGCAATTAACGGGTTTTTTATTTTTAAATATACAAATACATTTTTATTATGATTTACCGGTAATGGTATTACATTTATTAACTCGTATTTTGGAATTGTTATTAAAGGAAATTGCAAAATTGTAAATATGTATTTTGCGTCGCAATATGCGTTAATTGTAATTATTCTTTCTATTTTTTGCCATTCATTGTTATTAATTTTGAAAGGGAAATGAAGGTCGTCAGGTAATTGTGTATTTGCTTCTTTAAGATTTTCTATTATATGAGCCGTTCGCTCAAAGAACCACTTAAGTCGACTTAGGTTTTAGACAATAAAATTAAATTCAATGTTTAGATACGACTCACAAGTATAATTCGTATAATTATTGCACTGTACTTTTTTAAACTAAAACAGCACTATCAAATTGTGCTTTCCAAACAAAAAATGTTCCATTAAATTAGTTTAAATACTTTAGAAACTTACATTTATGAAGAATCACTTAAGTGGTTTTTTCGGCGAACTATAAAAAACCAAATGAAAATGATTATTTTGGTGTATGAATAACTGTTTTTGACGCTTTCAAGATTTTTACTTGCTTTAGAGATTGTGAAAAGAAAATAAGAAACTTATATTAAAATTTAATCATAATTTATATTATAAATTCACAACTAACAAGTTCGCTGGAAGAATATCTTAAACAGACTTTGAACAAAACATTAAATTAAACATACAAAAACGTGTCACAAATATAATTCACGGATTAATAATACTATACATTTTTTAAACTGATATAGAACTATTAAATCATACTTTCAAAACAAAAAAATGTTTAATTAAATAATTATCTAACGAGTTTAGAAACTTTTATTTTTAACTTTAACTTCAATTAATCACTAAGTGGTTTTTTCGACGAACCACGAAACGCAAATAATTCATTTCATGAAAGAATTATGTATTTTATATTAATATTAAAACATATTTTATATTTTAAGATCACAACTTATACGTCGAAATTATGAATTATTCGCTATCTTCACCAGAATCATAGTTTTCATTAATTTCGCAGTTTTTGAAGAGATTCTCATAGAAATTTCGATTATCAGGTTTAATAAAACTCATAAGCGACAAAATGTCTTTCTTCTTATCTTCTGAAATACCAATTGCTCGTCCTTTTTGTAAAAGCAATCCTTCTTTACTTTCAACAAGTGCTTTTGGTTTAAAAATTTTAAAATTAATAGGCGGTCCCTCGTACTCTGTGTACACAGAAATTATTCTAGTCGGTTTATACTCCATTTTTACATATTTCTGAATAGAGAAAATTTCACCTTTTAATTTAGGCTTTTTAAGGAAAAGTGGATTTAATGCCGTGTCCCAATCTTCTAATAAATAAGAAACCATTTCTGCTTGGAAAGTACTTGGTTTGGCTCTTGATGATCTTATTATTTCCAAATATTCAACTGGTGTTTCGATAGTTTCAATATTTTTTACACGTGATCCACAACACCCGAAGTTTCTGTCACATTGACAATAACTGTGTCCTCTTACAGGAAAAATATGGACTATCGTCACATTCATTTTTGCAGATAACCAAGAACAGAAGCGAGTTACAATTCTATTTTTATTCTGACCGCCACAAGAATCAGAAAGTAGTATAATTTTTTGCGTATCTAGAGTTTTTACTTTTTCAGTAATAAAATCATACAAAAAACTACAAACAGAATTTGCGTTTTTGGTCCCATCGCATTCTAAGAAACAGTAAAATTTACTCTGTTCATCATTAAAGCAGTGTATGTTGAAAACGAAAAGATTCAAATGCCTCTTGTAATATTGTGAATTAACATTCAATTTTAGAAGAAGGAGATTTTGGGCGTAATCAAATTCAAGAACTAAAGTCTTTTCACTTGGATTCTTCGACACAACTTTAACAAATTTATTTCGAATTTTCTTAAGTTGCTCATACTTATTCTTATGATCTCGAAGCAATTTTTTGCATGGATCATTGCAATTTTCAGTCAATTTGATCTTACATTCGCTGCAAAAATCACATACATCAGTTTTACGTTGACGAAAGGAATAGTTGCTGTTTTCACGAAAATATTTGTGATAAACTTTATAACTTAAATTGAGATTTTCACTCGTTTTTTCTGTATAAAATTCTAAAAACAGTTCGTGAAGTGTTTTAACGGTGAGGTTAATATTTTCGAAATACTTCCTGTCGGTTTTCTGTCCACAATAATGTGATTGCTTATGTGGAATCGTAGACCAATGTTCTGTTACTAATTTCCATACTTCGTTGGATATTTTATTTAGGTTCGGTTGTTTACCACGATTTTCTACAGCACACAGTAGTCCTATAATAATAAATAAATTTTTTATTTTCTAAGCTCATTAAATTTTTAATTCACATTTTTAAAATAAATAATTTATTAATAAACTATGTATGAAAAATTTCATTAGGTTAAAAAATATTATTAAAATCGTAAATTCAAGAAATTTACCTTTTACACAAAAATTTAAAACAGTTTTCATTCTATTGTCGGAAATTTGGAATAGGCACATTAAAAATTGTTTACAAACTGCTTGATTAGAATCAGTTTTGCTTTTTAAGCTATATTTCCAAGAAAACTGTCTATTTTTTGTTTTAGGAACTGCTTTCAACGCTTTAATTTCTCTTCGATGAACACAACTCATTAAAAAAGAATCTTGTCTCTCTTTATTGTTTGATGACCAAAACTTCTTAAACAATTCTTTTTGATATTCGCGATCAAAATCTGCATAACAACTATTATTGCAACACTTATTTATTTGCTTAAATTTCTTTTTTGGCACATTTTCTCCACTTGTGTTGACATAACCTTCTCCGCCAGCCCATTTGTGTTTTCGCTTATTTTGCTTCCACTTCTTTCTACGAACTTTTCTCTTCAATCCTAAGTTTTCATTGCAGCTTGAAGTTACTGTCGTTGTTGATGTCTCCATTGTGAGAAAAACATTAAAGAACAATTTCACCAACGGATAACTTTGTGCATATGCAATGATAAAAACACCAGTAATGGACTCTCGTCGGGACAATATATCATTATAGGTACTCTAGGGCCGGTATTAGTTCTTATATTGAAGACCGTCTTAAGTTCAGTCTTGAGGAATTATGAACCAATCAGAGGGCCGCTTTAGCATCTTAAGACAAATTTAAGATATTCTTGAAATAAGAACTGACTATGAATACCGGCCTAGGGACGACAGGAACCAGCGCCGACGCCGGCGCTGGGCGAAGCTCATGCGTACTCGCGCAGTTTGAACTCTTCATAACATTACGAATAATGCTCAAAAACTTGCGATATTTGACAGATTTATTCTACATATGTTGTGGAACTTATTGATAACCGTATTCGATAAAACCATTTAAGTCGATTTAGGTGGTTCTTTGAGCGAACGGCTCATATTATTTAAAGGTATCAATCTAGGATGTAATACTCCTGTTTTTATAAAAGCTAGATATTCTAGGATATCTTCCGCATCTCGCATTAAGTCGTTTAATATTGCGTTACTTATAATAAAATGTTCGTGTACTCTGTCTTGTTTTTCGTCTTCTAATAGTTGTCCTCTTAGTTTTTTAGTCGCGTTAGCTAGAATGTATTCGTTTGTTTGTAATGTTTTTTCAGTGTTTTCTATATGTCCTATAGTTGCTTGTAGTATTTTTACTTGGTTTTTTAAAGCGTGTTGTGTTACTAGTTGTTCGTCGTGTAACATAGTCAGCTGTTCGTATATTAACGTTTCGTCGTTAGCGTCCATGGTACCGAATAGAGTTTTCGCGACGGTACCTATTCCGTCAATCAGTCCTCTTTTTTGTATTCTTGTTTGTCTAGTTGTAGAAATTATTTTT
>NW_017280234.1:0-708 GCF_001594065.2 Cyphomyrmex costatus | reverse complement strand
TCATACGTATATGACGGTTTTGGTGGTATCGTTAGTGATGTTGGTAAGGTAGCTTCGTGTCCGTAGACTAGTTCAAATGGTGTGTATCCCGTAGCTGTGTGTGGTGTCGTGTTGTACGTGAACATCGCATATGGTAACCACTCATCCCAATCACTTTGTTCTTCATTTATATAATGGCGAAGATATTCCGCTAGCGTTCGGTGTGAACGCTCTAATGCTCCGTTGCTTTCCGGATGGTACGCGGTTGTTTGAATCTTCTCGATTTTTAATAATTTGCAAATATTTTTAAACATTTCGCTTACAAAGTTTGTACCTTGATCGGTTAAAATTTTTTCTGGTATCCCGTATTCAACAATTATTCGCGTTACAAACGCTTTTGCTACTGTTGCGGCTTCCTGGTTTGCAATAGGTATTGCTTTACTAAATTTCGTTAGATTATCTTGAAAGGTGAGGATATATTTATTCCCTGCTATAGTTACCGTTAATGGTCCTACGATATCGAGTGCGCATTTCTCGAAAGGTTTTACGGGGGTGTCCGTAATTTCTAATGGCATTTTTGTTTTTCGACTTAATTTATTTTTCTGACAATTCTTGCATTTGCTTATATAATTTTCGACATCTCTTGTGATGCCTCGCCAGTTGTGGGTTAATCGTATTCTATTTAGTGTGCGTGTCACACCTTGATGTCCTCCTGTCGGTGAATCGTGA
>NW_017280233.1:644078-644819 GCF_001594065.2 Cyphomyrmex costatus | reverse complement strand
GAAATACTTTTTCCACTCTTCTAACTTAATTTCTTTATTAATGCCTTCTCTTTTTTTCCTATACTTGTTTACATACTTCCACGCTTGTACATCCGTTTTTATGTTTTTTATAATCTCTTCTTCCTTAATTCTCCATTCTTTAAGTTTTTGTTCACATAACTTTTTGTATTCTTCTCTAGCTTTCGATATTTCTACTTCCTTTCTTTCCTTAGCTTCTCTTAATATTTTTCTTAGTTTCTTTTTACCCTCCCAGCACTCCCGGTCCCACCATGGTTTTGTATTCATAATCATTGTATTCTCTTTCCTTTTATTTTTACTAACTGCTTCCCCTAATTTTTTTCTCATATCCTCCCACTCTTCAGCGCTGTTATTTACTATATTCCATTGCATTTCTTCTACTCTTTCCTTATATATTTTAGTCCCCTTCTCCGACCAATCCTGTATTACTCTTTCTTCCTCCCTCTCTATTACTCTCTCTATTTCCCCTTCTATTTCTACTACTAAGGCATTATGATCAGATTCTACTCTTTCTATCACCTTAAATTCGCTTACTTTATCCCACGTTCTCATGCTTGTTATACAATAATCTATTACTGATTTATTTAATCCCTTTTCATACGTCCAATTCCCTTCTTCGTCCCCTTGTTTATTTCCGTTCAAAATTACCCATCCTTTCTCTTCTACTAATCTTAACAGCTCTTCCCCCTCTTTATTTAATACTTCATCTTTAGATTTCCTTTC
>NW_017280233.1:639679-641017 GCF_001594065.2 Cyphomyrmex costatus | reverse complement strand
CGTTTTTTTTACATAAAAGTTTTTATAGAAAATATTTAATAATGTTAATATAAGTTAAATAATAATAAAAATAAAAATTGTAATTGATTCTACTTTAATTTTTACGAATTTATTAATTTTTACAATTTATAAATTTAAAGAAATTTGCGGGAATGAATGATAAATGTCGGACCGGGGAGAAGGTGGCCAGACTCTTATTAGAGGGTCACTACTCGTAACAGGTAGCATAACCTCAAACTGTAAAAAATAACACTACGTCCCTTTTCTATCCATTTGAGATTTTTTTCGGCTCCTTATCACACAATTCTCATTCAAAGATTTAATAAATTTAAACTTTTCCTATTTGAAAAAGTCTCACTATAAAAAGCAAGGCAGCTTTCGCATTTGAACTTCCCGGTCTTACTCTTCGTGGCGGAGCCTAAAGCGGGGAGCACAGAATTTTGCATAACGTATAAACCATATACATAAAGAATTTGATTGGTTCATTGACTCGTGCATAAGAAAATGGGCCAATGAAATTCCTTATGCACATGCTTTATGCGTTATGCAAAAGTGTGTGTTGGGCTTTAACAATCTTCAGCCAACTTCAGTTCGGGACATCGACAGTATGCATTTCCTATAGCAAAAATGAAGGACTTAAGGCCTATCGCACATGAAATGCATAACTGTGCATAAGCATAACATAAGGCCGCTAGACCAATGAGCATCTTATGTTAATCAATATGGCGTTTTTATGCTGGATGCTCATTGGTCCGGCGGCCTTATGTTATGCTTATGCACGGTTATGCATTTCATGTACGATAGGCCTAAGAGCTCCAACACATACTTTTGCATAAAGGTTGATTTATACTGGCCGTAAACTGTTAACTTATGCTGTAATCTGTAAAAATTGACCAATCACAGTCGAATGAGAGGGGAATAATCGATTATAATTGGTCAATTTTTACAGATTACAGCATAAGTTAACAGATTACGGCTAGTATAATCCAACCCTAACGCATAAAGCATGTGCATAAGGAATTTCATTGACCCATTTTCTTATGTATGAGTCAATGGACCAATCAAATTCTTTATGTATATGGTTTATGCGTTATGCAAAAGTCTGTGCTCCCCGCTTAAGTCCATATGTATATAGTCAAAGACTAGAACCATGTTAGTGCATATGTATCGAATGTGCCATAAGATCGTAACCACAGTATAAAGCGGGGAGCACAGACTTTTGCATAACGCATAATACATATACATAAAGAATTTGATTGGTCCATTGACTCATGCATAAGAAAATGGGCCAATGAAATTCCTTATGCACATGCTTTATGCGTTATGCAAAAGTCTGTG
>NW_017280233.1:626797-639646 GCF_001594065.2 Cyphomyrmex costatus | reverse complement strand
CCACAGACTTCTATATATTACACTAGACTGCTAACCCCTATTGTTTTCCTTATATACAAGTGTTGCTACGTAAAAGTATGCGCGAAGTGGATGCGCAGTATAGGCACTATGTAATATGTCCGCCACGCGGGCAATGTGCACGTATTGACACGTATATATCGCCAATATATCTTGCGAGAATAATTATTTTAAAAATGCCAAGACACTGTAAAGTGCTCAATTGTGGAAATAAAGGCGGAGGAATGCATTCTGTGTTCAGGTAAATTAAAAAATAAACTAATATTAGATAAAAACTTGTATTGGTTATATTGCATATTTTTAATATAATACACATTTTAGATTTCCACAAATAGAAAGTATTGCAGCAAAATGGATCAAAGCAACTGGGCGAAAAAATTGGATACCTGATGAATCCAGTGCAATTTGTGATATACATTTTAAATCAGAAGATTTTAACAATAATAAAACAAGAATTCGTTTAAAACCAGATACAATACCAACTCAAAATTTATTTAAAAATTTGACAGTTACAGGTAAATAAAGAATGTATTTAAATTATAACGTATGATTTTACTAAATATTAACTCTGCGAGAGAATCAACGGCATTATTGAAAAGCTAACATACTTATATTTATAGTTGCAGATTTCAGTAAAAGACAAGCAATTGAAAATATTACTGATGAAAATAATCAAAGACAAGAAATTGGAAGTATTATTGCAGAAAACAATAATCAAAGAGAAGAAATTGGAGATATTATTGAAGAAGAAGATAATGAAAGTAATGAATAGAGATGTAACGAATATTCGCTTTCGCATCATTATTGTCAGTATTATTGTATTTTATATTTTGTATTTTTGTCAGTATTATTGTCAGTATTATTGTATTTTATATTTTGTATTTTTGTCAGTATTATTATCAGTATTATTGTATTTTATGTTTTGTATTTTTGTCAGTATTATTGTCAGTATTATTGTATTTTTATTTTATATAATTATAATTAATGTACTTTGTATATATTTTATTTGATTATTTAATTTAAAATAAATAAGTCGTTCATATGCAAATACTAATTTACAAATTTGCATTCATCTCTCTCACATTTTTGTCAGTCCATCATTCAATAATTTAAATAGAAATTAGAGCAATATTTTTTAAATATTATATATTATTTTCCGTGACTGTCTGTAATTGTAGCTGATTTCATTCAGCAAAAAAAAAAAAGATCTTTCGCATTCGTTTTCGGATTCGCTTTCGCTATAACCACTTTCGTTACATCCTTAGCAATGAAATACAAAATTCCGTATGTACACATGTGTGTGTGCATGCGTGTAGTAGTATTGTTGGGACCTGCCCATAATGAAGGAAGTATTAGAATGGGAATATAAATATAAGAATTTCAACCTATCAAAAACTATATATTCCGTAGTACATACACATCAGTTTCTGATAGATTATTTATAATTGTTATATTTAATACCAAATATTTCCTCTTCTGCGCAGGCTTTTATTTAATATAACAGTTATTTACTTTATAGAAGCAGAAGTAAATACAAGGAAGCGAAAAAATACAAATATATTAGAGGAGATGAAAACCAAAATGTAGAAATTAGAAGAAGAAAATAATAAGTTAAAATATGAATTGCAATCTCTACAAGAAAATTTTGAAAAAAGATTACAATCTCAAGCATATACGTTGAAACATGTTTTTGAAGTACAAAAAAGAAAATCCGTACAAAAATTTGATATAAAAAACAAACAATTAAAAACATTAAGAATAGAAATAGCACGAAAAAATAATAAAATTAAAAATCTGTTAGAAGCTGCTAAAAATATGAATATATTAAGTAAAACATCATATGATATTTTAAATTATGATTTTGGAAAATCATCTTCCTTTTTGTTCAAAAACGAAATAAAAAATCAAAATAAATCATCTCATGGAAGACGATACAGTGAAGAGGTAAAAAAGTTCGCTGTTACCTTGCACTATCACTCTCCCAAGGCTTATGCATTTTGTAGGTCAGCATGCATTTACTTTATAACATTTTTAATTTCGTTCATTTCAACCTGCATAATAACAATTATATTATACATATTTTTCTAAACTTGATGTTTGGCTTAATGTTTCTCATTATCAGTTTAGTACAAATTTCGGTAATACCCTTAATAGAATAGAATAGATTTTTGGTGCTTGGCTCAATGTTTCTTGTTTTATTATAATTTTTAATATGTCACTCAATGGATTTCTTTATATACATATTGCATGTTATTGTATTGCACTTTTTATTTAAATTGGGTTTTAATTATTTCTATGTCTTTATTTAATCTTAATAAAAAAAGAAACAGAAACATTATTAAATAGAAAAATATATATATATTTGGTAAATATTATATTCTAGAAATTCTTCTATTATTAATATTTTAGATTTATAAAGATTTATGTGTAATATATGTTTAATTTTTTCAATAGAACAATAATAAAATTACCTCATCCATCTGCAATTAGAAATTGGAATTCAACTGTAGATGCCTCACCCGGTTTCCAACAACAGGTACTCGATGGATTAAAAAATATTCCTGAGAAAGATAAAGATTGTAATCTAATATTTGATAGTATGGCTATTAAAAAGGAATTAATATGGGACGAACAAACACATAGATTTATTGGATTCTGTGATTATGGAAATAATATAACGTTAGAAAATAATGAAAAAAAGCAAAGGAAGTTTTAGTGTTTTTATTAGTTAGTTTAAATGGCAAATGGAAATGGCCCATTGCATACTTTTTTAAATCTTCCATAACTAGTATATAATATTAAAAGAATTGATACCAACGGCTCTAATTTTAACTGCAGAAGCAAAATTATATGTACGTTCAATAACATGTGATGGCGACAGCATTAATTGCTCTGCATTTAAAGAATTAGGATGTAAGATTTTTGTAAATAACTTTGCAGATCTTGAAAATTCTTTTCCTCATCCAACATTAAATTATAAGGTACGAGTTTTATTAGATGCATGTCACATGTTAAAGCTAGCTAGAAATGCTTTAGCCGACTATAAAATTTTTTATACTACAAATGGTAAAATCGAATGGGAATATATTATTAAATTACATAGTCTTCAGTTGCAATTAACATTAAAATTGAAAAATAAATTAAGCTCACAATGTGTCAATTGGAAGCAAAATAAGATGAAAGTTCGATATGCTGCCCAAACTTTAAGTGCCTCTGTAGCTAATGCAATGAAATTTTTGTAAAACAGTGGTTTGGAAGAATTTCAAGACTGTGATGCTACGGTAAAGTTTATTGAAACAATTGATTGGTTATTTGATTTACTAAATAGTAGAAGTCCATTTGGTAAAGGTTTTAAGCAATCTCTCACAAAAAATCGTTTGTCTCATGTAAGACAAGTTATCCCTGAAAAGATGAATTATTTGTTTAGTCTAGAAGCTGTAAATAATAAAAAATTAGTAAATACAGGAAGAAAAACTTTCATATGTGGGTTAGGATTAGCGGTTAAATCAATTTTAGATGTAGCAGAAGATATTTTTAATGATAGACCATATTATAAATATCTTCTAACATACAAGTTTTCACAGGATCATCTAGAAATATTATTTGCAAAAATAAGAAGCCGACATGGTCATAATAACAATCCAAATGTACAACAATTTAAATATGCTATGAGGCAAATTCTTATGCGCAATGATATTAAAACAAATAGTAAATCTTTAAAGTGTTTAGAATTAGACAATGATCCCATAGGTGCAGTTTTTGATATTGTATGGAAACAAAAGAAAAAAGAAAATATATTTTCTAATGATTGTACAGATCTAGATGATTCCAACAATTCAGGAGACCAGTTGCCTATGGATTTTATACTGCCAAATTTGAAAATAATGAGAGAAAATATAATATACTATATAGGGGGATATATTGTAAAAAAATTGAAAAATATTGATTGCTATCATTGCTATCAAAGTTTAATATATGAACAACAAGAGCATAATTATATTCATTGTGACCCTTATTCTAAATTTGTCGATCATAGTACAAGAGGTGAATTACTTCGTCCATCCAGAAGTGTTCAGAAAATATTAATGGAAACAGAAAAACGAATACAAATTGAAACATTTGGATTAACAAAGTTACTAATTAAAAGATTAGATTTAAAGATATTAAATAAAGTTAGACGTACATTAGTATTAGATAATACAGTATTTCCTAATTTGTTGTGCGATGACGAATTTCTAGAAATACCACATAAAATAAAATTAATTACAGCAATATCAAGTAGGTATATGAAAATTAGATTGCATAGTTACGCTAAATTTTATGTTAATAATATTTTGCAACCCGAAAGAAAACGTCACCGTTTAACGAAACAAATATTGTTTTTAAATGAATAGATAAATTAATAAGTTTTGCAAATTTATTGTTATACTTTGATTTGTTATCTTTAATTCTATTTTATTTCATTAAAAAATTTATTTTTAACTATGCAATCTGATTTTCATATACCTACCTATCTGATATTATTCGATAGTGATCTCTTATTCTATTATTCTGTGTGAAGTATATGTTGTATTGTTGTGTTTGATTTTATTGTAATATAATATTTATAATAAAACAATTTAATAATTATATTTATATAGTCCCAGTCTTTCCTATATAGTAGTATGAAAATTCATAAAAAAACTTTTATCCCTCTTATATATAATCTTTTCACAAAAATATATACGAGCACATATGATATGGTATCCTGCGCATGCGCGGGCGTTATTCTGCGCAAGTGCGAAAAGTTGTATATACTTATTGACAACATTAAAGGGACGAAGTAAGCAGTCTAGTGTAATATATAGAAGTCTGTGGTAGCGACACTAGTCGGTTTGACCTTAACCAAATTTCAGTACGCATGCGTGAATTTGTACATTTAACAATATGGATGCGTCCAGAGTACACGTATTACAGGTAACCTCAATTTACAGTTTCATGACGGGGTGCTTTCCAGCAAGGACGGAATCAGACACTATGTAACACAGAGAATCGTTTCATCCTTGTTTAACATAGGTAAACAATAAGGATGTAATGATTCACTGTGTCTACTTGTGTCGTAGCTGGAAAGCACCCATGTCTTCGTGTGACTTTCGTTTCTTGAAATTAATAATAATAATAAATTAATCGTCTAGTTATTTTACTAGAAAAGAGTGATATAATCATCATTAAAATGCCTACCTGATATTAATGTATTTTCTTCAGATTTATCACTCAAATTGAATGTTGCATATTTATTAATATATTTTTTTAATTATATTTATACGTACATATGAAGACACAAATAATCTAACACCCGATATTGCACGTACGTATATTACAAAATAAAAGAAATAAGAAGTAATGAGAAGACATAAAAAGGGATGAGAAGGTTCTTGTTCTTGTGTTTATATATTTCCATGCATACGTTTTAATCGCAGCGCAGTGGTCTGCATCTCAAAAAAGGTGGTCAAAAGTAGAAGAAGGTTTTAGATTTAGCGGGAGTATCAATATAAGGGTTTTCAAGGTCGCTGATTACGAATTTTATATGAAAATTTCAAAATTCAAAATGGCGGATCCAATATGGCCGAACATTTTATTAAAAATTGTTCGGAATTTTAATATAAATTGATAAATGTAAGTGTATTTGAGGTCGTTGATTGCGAATGTAGCATTAAAATTTCAATATTCAAAATAGAGAATACAATATGACCGAACAATTAATTGTTTGAAATTTCATATAAATTGGCGTATAAGAGTGTAACTACCTGATTTTTTATACTCGGACCACAGATGTCTATACTGTAAGATTACGAATATCACCGATCATAATTCCTTCCATTTCAGTTTGTATAGCAGCGCTTTGCCTCGTGACATGCGCGCGCACTCCTTCTCGGCTCTCATTCGTCGAATCGCTTCAGCGTCACTTAGCCAGTATCTGATTGGCTCTTTCCCCGGCGCGCGCCGATAACCGTCACGAGCATACAATCGACCCCATTCTTTTTTTACCTTTGTCGCGGACACACGTGTGACACTCGCGGTGCGTTCGTTGAGCCTCTGCAGCTCTATATCAGTTATCGAAGTCGCTCATAAGTACGACGAGGTGATCTCTGATAATAAAGTGTTAGTCTCCCGACCCTTGTGATTATTATTCCTCTTTGCTTTCCCGCCTCCATCCGTATAGCCCGACGGATGCCCTCTCTTTCCTGACACACCGGCGGTTACTTCGAAATCCAATCCACCGCCATAAAGACTTTACAATACTATACTAGATCGCTTACTTCGTCAAAAACAGTCGAAAGGACTGAAGCCGGCCGGATCTCCGGTTTCGGCCATGATGGGAACAAAAAGATGGCGACGGTGCGTGTGTAGTAGTGCGTATATGAGTATCCTGCGTGTGAGTTAGTGCGTATGTGTGACATCAGACGACAGCCACACGTGTCAGAAGTAGGAGCTTCCAGAAATACCGACGGCACAGCCAAATTTTTTAAACGCACATCACTTGCGCCTGGTCTTTCCAAAAAATCTATATGTACAAAATGGGCACTACAAATTAAATCATTCTTCTTTGGAACAAAGTCTCCTCCGATGGCCACACGTGTGTCGATTTTTCTACATATATTAGTAAAAGAAAGTAAAAATGCCGAAAAGTTGTTGCATTTCTAAATGCAAAAATACACGAAAACAAGGTATTCATTTCTTTAGGTAAGTAGAAAGTATTTATGTGTAATAAATATAAAAATATTCGAGGTTCATGATATGAGAAGGTTATGTTTCAATTAAGCATTGTTAATTTTTCAGATTACCATTTACGCGTCCAGATATATTTCAAATTTGGATCAATGCCATAGGAGAAGACTTTGTTCCAAAGAAGAATGACACCGGGAACACACGCGTCACGTGTGACTACCTGCTGATGTTACACATATGCACTAACACACACGCAGGATACTCATATACGCACTACTACACACGTACCTCGCCATCTTGTTGTTCCAATCATGGCCGAAACCGGAGATCCGGCCGGCCTCAGCTCTTTCGGCTGTGTTAGCGATCTAGTATAGTATAGACATCTGTGACTCGGACTAGCTCGTCGGGAATGCGTATAAAAAAGATTCGGCGGGAGGAGTATTCGCGTCGGAGCGGTGTTGCGAAAATATGGGATAGTTCGGAAATCGCAAAAGAAATAATATGAAAATAATAATTTGACGACGAACACAGTTTATTACATCAAAGAAAACGAAGATAATATAATATTAAGAAGATATAACATGTAAAAATATAATACAGAGACGGATGCGAATCACGGCGATACGAACAAAGAGGTAGGCAAACGCGGATAACAGAAATATATACAATCGCAATACGGACGCGGACTTAATTGTAACGAGACTTAATTCTAATCGCGCGCGGTATGTACAAACGGTCGCGTGTTATGTCGGCGATTTGCAACGCGGCGGAACGCGGGTATACGCCAGCAAGTGTGATTTCGCGGCGCGACGCGTAAAACAAAAATATTAATTGGAAGGAAAGCGGAGCTGGTACTTGACGGCCGGGAACGCCCGACAGAGGCAGGGAGCGCCTAGAGACCTAGAAAACAGAGATGCGTCATTGAAGGGTATTGCTTGATTGGCTGTCTAAATCACGTGATCAGACAGCCATTTTAATTCACTATTGCATCTAATAGATATAGGGTGCGTTCCGAGTTACGCATGAAGCGCGTATACTGCATTACTGGTGCGTAACGCTTTGAAATCGTTCCATTTAGTCAATGCGCATGAAGCGCTTTAGTTATTCGGAACGATTTCCTATGCATTCTATGCGAGTTCAAGATGGACGCTATACAAGACGTCAATAAACAATTTCCAATAATTGTAATTTCTTCTTTAATACTTTTAAAGAATTACGATGACAGTTCCGACTCGAGCGATAGTGAAAATGAAGTCAAAGGCATATCTCGTGATATGCAAAAGTTATTTTTTCTATTAATGGTAGATAAATCACGTGGAAAACAAATTGAAGTTGAAAAAATTATAGATTACGTTGTCGATCGCGTAATTCCTAATTAATATAACGTCTAATCTATACATTAAATAAATCAAGATAAAATAATGCTATTAATTTTGATGAAAATATTCAAGGACTCTTAATATAACAATATTCAACATAAATTAAAAGGGCGAAGAGTCAGAAATAAATTACATTTAAAATAATATTAAAATGTTAATATATTTACAATAGAAATATTACAAAAAATTGCTAAAAATTGAAAATATGATGTCCGTTACTTAAAATTAAAAACATGCTGCGCGTAACAATTGTTAAAATTAAAAACATGTTGCGCGTAACAATTGTTAAAATTAAAAACATGTTGCGCGTAATTGTGACAATTTTGTTATGAATAATAATAATATTTAATATGTATAACATGTATAAAATGTATAATATATGTAATATATCATATGTAATATATATCATCATCATCATCACTCCTTTTATCTCCTTTATGTGGAGCATAGGACGTCTACGAGTCTCCTCCATCTTACTCTATTTTGGGCAATAGTTTTTATTTCTGCCCAGCATTTTCCAATAGATTTAATTTCATTATCTATTGTTCTCCTCCAAGACATGGCAGGTCTCCCTCTTTTACACTTTCCTTGCGGATTGTATTCCATAGCCATGCGAGCTATGTCATGCGGATCTTTTCTTAGAGTATGGCCGATCCATTTCCATTTTCTGCGGCGGATTTCAGTGCCTATTTTTTCTTGAAAATATTAACGTCTATATTGGACTCTCGATAAACAAACGATAAACAAATGTCTCATTACATAGCAATCCTCGATATTGATTAGACACATAATTTTATATCTTGACAATATTTTAATTTTTTTTAATTTTTGATTCTGATTTTTGGAATATTGATTTGTGCGTATCATGGTTGTTCTTGCTCTTTCCTTTCGGTTGAATTGCATCTGATAATATTTGTCAAACGTTGGTTTTTGACAAGTGCTGTTATACTTCCAACTGTCATTGGAAGGGTTAACTGTGAAGGATGCCGTTTGATCGGAATGATTTAGTCATTTAATCTGACGTGTGAGTATCGTGGATTGCGTGGATTTACGTTGGCTTGACTCCAGGGGCGTCGACTTGAGATTTTACCATGCGTGGAGGTAGGAGTTGGCGTGGGCGAAGTGACAACCAAATAAAAGGTCCTCGCAAAATGTATACTCAAATCGCTGTAAATAATTATTACTTTTTTATTAAGAGAGTTGCGTCACTTTCGTACTTTTTTCAAACATATACCAATATGCAGTTGCAACACTTTTACTTTTCCTGCTTATAAATCCATCCATTACAGCTTCTGCATCCAGATTTTGTACAACATCCGAATGAATATATGCAGCACTATTTAACATAATAATTTTAAATCTCCTTCCTCTTCATGTGCCTTATCCGGTCCCCCGGACGTTGGCCATGATTTCCTCGCCAGTGATACCCTGGGAATTAAATAAACCGAAGTGATTTCCCGTTGCCTTCTTCGGTATACTTTCATATAGAGATCTATACCGAGCAGTTTAACGCCGGATCTGAACGGCGCTGGTCTCTTAATCACTAGATGAAGCAATTTTTCGGTTCCTTACACACGGAAAATCGGCGCAGGTGGGATTGTGAACTTACAAGTTCATTTAAGTTTTACATAATCCCTTTAGGGATTTACAGATCGACAAACAATCGATATACAAAATCGATTTTGTCGATAGATAAAATCTCCTAAGAAAAAGATCTTTCCGCAGTACAGAATGTTGCACAATTTATAAACAGGAGTTCTATCATTTTTGTGTATTTTAACTCAATTTCTCTCACATCTTCTTTTAAAAAGTTTACGACAGCTGTTACATTTTTTATCTCTCTTTTCTAAGCACTGGTAAAATACCGATCGAGGATCATAAAAGCGACAACCGCCGATCGAGTTGTAAACATACGACTTTAGTTTAATCAACTTTCATTTTTGATAAAATATAAAATAATAAATTATTTCATCAAGAAATAATTTTTATATTCTTCGGATTTCCAAGTGTGGAATTACACATATGGAAAAATTTCGAGTATGGAGTACTCCATATCAACCACACTATAGTCGACGCCCATGATTGACTCGCTTTTTTGCGTATTAACATGGAGTTGGTTTGGGATATGTATATATTTTTTGTAATTTAATTTCACTGAAGATGACTGGAATTCAGTCGAAACGTATGAATTTTGTAATTTTGTAATCTTTTGAAAGAGATTTTTAATATATTTATTTTTTAACGCATTGACAACTGCGTAGATTTTAAATTTACTCTCACTTGCCTGTTTTGTAATATATTTTTTCTTGCTTGGAGGCGCGCAGTAGTTCTTCATTAGTTGGCAAGTTTGGCCAGAACAGTCTCAGAATTCGTCGCAGACATTTGTTCACGAAGACCTGAAGTTTGTTTATCAGTCCATCTGTGTTTTTCCAGGTCTCGCAACCAGGTATAGCAGCACAGATTTGATGCAAGCATTGAATAAACGAAGCTTATGTATGTTAGACATCTTTGAGCTTCTCCATATTTTATTAAGTCTGAAGAAGGCTTGTCGGGCCTTGTTTATTCTTTTGCTAACATCGATGTTGGTTCCTCCGTCTTTGGCAATTACGCAACCAAGGTATACAAAGTCGTTGACTTCTTCGATTGTGCGTCCTTCAATGGAAATAGGTGTGTTTATGTTTGTTCCAATACGCATTATTTTTGTTTTGTTGGTATTGATCTTTAGTCCAACTTCTGCAGCGTATCTTTGAAGTGCTGAAATTCTCCCCTGTGCATCTTTGTGTGTATGAGATAGTAACACGATGTCGTCCGCATAGTCGAGATCGTCAAGTCGGCGAGTCAGCAGCCACTGTATTCCGCCTGTTGTTTCTTGATTGCATTTTTCCATCACCGTATCCAGTACCATTAAGAATAGCATCGGTGATAGAATGCAGCCTTGGCGTACACCTCTTCTGATTTGGAAGGAGGGGCTCAGTTTTCCTTTGAAGAGAACACCGCATTCCGCGTTATCATATAATTCTTTTATTAATCTTGTTATTTGGGCTGGTATTCCAAATTTTTCTAGTGTTTTCCATATAGCCGGCCAAGTCACGGTGTCAAATGCTCTTTCAAAGTCCACGAAAGTCAGATACAGTGGTGAGTTGAATTCTGCTGCTTGCTCCACTATAATTCGAAGGCTGCTTATATGATCTATGCAGCTGTGTCCCGGGCGGAATCCTGCTTGTTCTTTTCTCAATTTTTCATTGACGTGCGCTGTCATTCTCTCGCGGATGATTGACGCTAGAATCTTCGTAATTGTATTCAGTAGGGTTATTCCTCGCCAGTTCTTACATTCACGGAGATCACCTTTCTTTGGAATTGTGATGATTATTCCTTGTTTCCATTTCGCCGGGATGCTGCCTGTGTCCCATACTTCTGTTATAATGGGGGCAAGTGTTTCCGCCGCAAATGATGGATCAGTTTTAAGTAATTCCGGTGCGATGCCGTCACTACCTGCGGCTTTGTTGTTCTTGAGTTTCTTTATTGCTAATCTGATTTCAGCAACTGATGGTGACTTTGTGCTGATACGAGATGATGTTGTATAGTCTATGTCGCAGTTATCTATTGTTGGGTCGTCGTGTTTAAAGAATTCTACCCATCGATTAAGTTGTTGTTGTTCCGTAGTGAGAATATGGCCATCGCTGTTCTTAATTTGTGGAATGCTTGTAAAATGGCCGGTGATCCTCCTGATACATTGGTATGTTTTGCGCACGTCCTTTTGTTCCGCCGCCACTTCAGCGTCATTGATGATGTTTTCTTCGAATTTACGACGATCTCTTCTTGCCATTTTCTTAATTTGTTTTTCTATGTTGTTATATCTTGCAAGGGTTACATCACTTCGGACCTGGTTTAGTTGCTGATTTAATGTTCTTCTTTGTTCGATTAATTCCCAGGTTTCATTCGTGATCCACATTTTACGGGTACTGTTTTTGATCCCGATGACTTCATTTGCGGATTCTACGTATGCTTTTTGCACTAATTCCCATTTTTCCTTCGCACTTATTGTAGGACTGATATTATTAACTTTGGCTGTTACAGTTTCACAGAAGTTCCGACGTTCGCCTTTATTCTTGAATTTTTCGATATTAAATTTCTTTTGTTTTGTTCTTGTTGTTATTATATTCATTGTTCTTATGCGTATTTTTGCCACGACTAGCTTATGGTCGCTATACATGTCCGCACTACGCATTGTTCGAACATCTAGAAGAGACTTCAGGTGTTTCTTGTCAATTAGCACGTGGTCGATCTGGTTACGTGTTACTCCGTCTGGTGCTTGCCAGGTATATTTATGAATGTCCTTGTGCGGGAATCGCGTGCTGCCGATGAAAAGTCGGTTGGCCATGCAGAGATCAATTAATCGCTCGCCGTTGTTATTGCGTGCTTCTCCAAGTCCATGGCGACCCATTATTTCATCGAGGTTGTTATTATTATTGCCGATTTTCCCGTTAAAGTCACCCATGACAAGTTTGATGTCTCTTTTGTGCGCTGAGGCGATTGTGGACTGCAGTTAGTTGTAGAAATGATCTTTTTCGCTGTCGTCTGCTATATCCGTTGGTGCATAGCATTGAATGATTGTTATATTGCGATTTTTGGCTCGGAAACGAGCGGTTATTAATCGGTCGGAGACTGGATTCCACTCCATTAATGATTTTTTAATTTTAGTGGATATAACTATTCCAACTCCATTAATGTGGGTGGTTGAATT
>NW_017280233.1:617661-619349 GCF_001594065.2 Cyphomyrmex costatus | reverse complement strand
ACTGTTATCACACACTACATTTTTTCATGTCCTATACCATGGAATTTACTGACAAGATCCGACAAATCTTGCGCTTCCTGTTTGAGTGCTTATCACCATGGATTGCGATGGTCCCGTACAGCATGGCGAAACGTCTAATCACAGAGGCTGTAACAGAAGACGATGAAGCTCTCGTATATGTAAAGGGGCTTGAAAAACGACAACGGCTACTCGATTGCGATAATGCGATCGTTGAAACTCTAGATGCGCATTACGAAGATATAGAATCCCTACGTAATATAGATGCTTGTAATATAATACGGTGTGGAAGACACGCTAAGAATTGTGCTTTGCAAAATGTATTTAAAATATTCAACTGGTGGTCGCAACACCAGGAATAATTGTAAGATTTTTAAAATAAATGTAAGATTTTTTTTTTAAATAAATACGTTTTATTTCCGTTACCCATATCACCCATATAATAGATATAAGTCAAAAGTAGACTGGTAACTGTATACAATGTACAGATAGCTGCTTGATATCTGTTTATAGCAGTTCGGTAGCTGTTTGATAGCTGTTCGATAGCCGTTCGATAGCTGTTTACAATGTACCGATAGCGGTTCGATAGCTGTTCAATAGCTGTTTACAGTGTACTGATATCGGTTTGAAAGCCGTTCGATAGCTGTTCAATAGCTTTTCAATAGCTGTTCGATAGCCGTTCGATAGCTGTTTAATAGCTGTTTAATATATGCATAATATGTGGTTCAAATGCTGCAATGGACAAAATGCAGAAGTTTCTTCATGGAATAGTTTGAGCGCAATGTCTACTCGTATACTTTTAGCTGAAGTATACTTTTTTACTGAGATATACTTTTGATTAAGATATAAGTCTTTAACCGAGGCATTGCACTTTTTGCATGGAGATACTGAACTTTTAAAATGTTGATGCTGCGGTCTCTTTAAAATGATGTCATGTTGTCACGTATATCTTCAGTATAAATTCTCGTACATCTCTCGCGGTCCTGTCAGTCTTTCAGACAGTGAGTTGGATAGATTTTGATATTAGACGGCTCAAGTGTGTCAGCTCACAATGGCAAACATTCACAACATTGTTACTGGTTTGAATTATTTTAATATTCAAGCGCATTTATTGCAAGTAAAAAGTGGAAAATTAATGGATAGTGGATTAAAACTTCAAAGAGCTGTAGCAGTCGCTGGGCAGCAGTCACCGAATATGTTGACTGTAGACGTGGATCTCGGTGTGGATAATCACTTGATAAGAGATGTGTATGTATTAAATCAATAATTGATTACAGAATACTGTATATTTGATTAATGAATCAAAACCTTGGTGAAAATATGAATACTTTATAAAGCGTTGACAACTAACTGTTCGATGACGATGTTAAGAGTTTTATACGCTTTCAAACTTTACAAGAACTCTTAATAAATACCGATACACATTCATGCAGAGTGTTTATTGTCAATTTTGAAACTATTAACAAACACTTTTTTTCCAAATTCCGTTTTCCAATTGCTGGAACGTTGTATTTCCGCTTTTGAATCATTCTACTCTCAACAAACTGTAAAACGCTTAAATAAGCGTTCAAATACATTTATGAAACTTTTTATTTTCATCAAGGAAGAAATGGGGAAAAAATCACTACTGATTGTGAAATATACTTCAGATGGAAAAAAGATTAAAACAA
>NW_017280233.1:613730-616718 GCF_001594065.2 Cyphomyrmex costatus | reverse complement strand
GCGCGCGCGATGGCGGCTGCGGTGGGGGCCGGACCGCGCCCGACAGACCTCGCGGCTGGGGAGGACCGCGCGCGTTAGATTACCGCGTTCGGAGGGCCCCGCGCCTGGCGGCTATTGACCCCGCGGCGACACCGCAATTTTTTTCTCCGCGCGAATTTTCCCGCGACGTTAGCACCCTGTGACATCATTTTCCTCCCCATCATCCCTCTGCGGTGTCACCCTCTCCCTCCCGTGACGTCATACCTCTCGACGTCATACCCCCTCTCCTCCCTGTGACGTCATACCCTTCACCTAGTAATTTTATGTTGGTAAACCCAGTTCAAAAATTAAGTGCTTACGGAAAAAAGGTTCAAATTTGGGTTCATAAATCAAGTGCTTATGGGTTGGTAAACCTAGTTCAAAAATTAAATGCTTACGGAAAAAAGGTTCAAATTTGGGTTCATAAATCAAGTGCTTATGGAAAAAGGCTCAAATTTGGCTTAGAACCGCTCTATATACTCTACTCTCGGCATTATCCAAATTTACGATACCGCTCTCGTTTCGATACACTCCCTTTGTTGGTAACGTAGTACGCATAAAAATACCTCTAAAATATACATAGAATACGCATCGTTAGTTATATATGGTATATACGTTTCGCTAGTTGTTGTAGTTGTACATTGGTAGTTACACCCTTTGGCATTTTTGGCAATTGTTTGACGTTTTTTTTTCCAATCTTTTTTATTTTTTTCCTTGAGAATCCGCGACCACGCTTGTACGAGACGAGATAAACTCCATGACCTTCCATGACGCGATTATGACGTTTCAATTTTTCCAGTTGACGTTGTGCGGCTTTACTATCGTTTATAGCCTTCGCGACTTCTACCGCGCCGCCGACCAACGAGCCGACGACTCCCAGCAGCGGTAATATAGGTAAGATACCACCGCGTTTTGCTACCGGAAGTATTCGCTTTTTCGTCGACTTCTTTTTCTTCGTTTTCAAGTCCATACCGATTTTCGTCTTGGCTTTCATAGCCGCCCAGACAGCTATAGCAGCAGCTTGCTCTCCGAGAGTCGAATCTTTCGCGGTAATGCATTTCCGCGCCTCCTCTGCGAGTATGTTGTCAGCTACGTGTCGTTTCGTGAGATCTTTGTTACGCGAGTAAGCTATGTCGTGTTCGCGACACGTCTCATCGAGCGGATTAATGCCTCGATCGCCTCTAGCCAAACGCTTCACTAAACGTGTTCCTGGTGACGTACTACCCCCCCCCCCTTCCTTCTAGGGCCCGGCGTGACACCAGCGCCGCCTGGTGGCGGCTCTGTATCCGTGTGCACTTCCCTCTCCCTGCCCCCTCACACACACACACACATATACCCCATATACATACACGCACTAACACATAGTGAGTAAGAACCGCCCTATATACTCTACTAGAATACATAGACTATCTTCATCTTAGATTAAAAAGAATGTTATCTTTTTCAATTTATCTAAGATTGTAGAAGAATATTGTAAGAAATTTCTATGTAAACAATCAACCTTCAGTAGTAGTAGTGATAAAATTTTTTTCGCGATATAGACTAAAAAATTTGGATCTGGAGACACGGTAGTGTCTCGGCGCTAAGCCAAGCGCGCTAGTGACCCTCTAATAAGAGTCTGGCCACCTTCTCCCCGGTTTGTGATTGGTCCGACATTTATCATCCATTCCCGCAAATTTCTTTAAATTTATAAATTGTAAAAATTAATAAATTCGTAAAAATTAAAGTAGAATCAATTACAATTTTTACTTTTATTATTATTTAACTTATATTAACATTATTAAATATTTTCTATAAAAACTTTTATGTAAAAAAAACGTTGCAATATGTCTTTCATAAAATAAAAACAACAATTAAGTAAGTATTATAAATATATTGAAAATATAAAAATTAATATATTAAGAATATATAAAATTTATAAAAATATTACAAGATTAAGAAACTTTAATAAAAATTAAATTTAAATACAAATAATACAATTAATGCTTTAAAATTCTTAACAAAAAATACTTAGGTAGCACCAATAGGGAATAAATAAAGTAGTATATTTATGCAGAAAAAAATATTTCATGCATATTTCATATTATTTA
The DNA here is from genome assembly GCF_001594065.2 of Cyphomyrmex costatus. NCBI lineage: Eukaryota > Metazoa > Arthropoda > Insecta > Hymenoptera > Formicidae > Cyphomyrmex > Cyphomyrmex costatus. The sequence goes on along the minus strand of NW_017280233.1, from coordinate 614,610 downwards.
TGTATATTAGATATACAGTATTTATATTTAATAAAAATGTTTTTGTAATTATTATATTTAACATATATAACAAAAATGTAAACATATATTCCTTTAACGCATAATAAAAATAATATAAATAATAATATTAATCATAATAATATAATAATATTAATAATAATAATAATAATAATAATTAATAATAATAAATAATAATAATATAATAATAATATAATTATAATATAATAATATAATAATATAATATAATAATATAATAATATTAATCATAATGATTCTTCTTCTTCTTTGAATGTTAATGATCCTGGTCTTAAAAATGATACGACGTATGAGGCAAGACGAAACAGAAACAGAAACTATGAAGTTTGTAGAGCTACAATCAGCTACAACTTACAGCACCACTAGAATGAGATAGCATGATTTTTTCTCTCTCGTACAATTTCGACGAATAATGGCGGACTTCATGTGTCCAGACTCTTATTAGAGGGTCACTAAAGCGTGCGACACTGCCGTGCCTCCTTTACGCGAAACGGAGAATTTTTCGGGGTCGAGATTATCAGATCTCAGTAACGGCTGAACCGATCAAGTTCTACATACGCTCAATCGACAGGAAATACTTAAATTGTATGATAAAAGTGCTTTCATTTTTTTTCTACGTGCCCTACGAGCGGAGATATCGCGACGCAAAGTCCGGATCTGTGAATTTTCACGTTTTATTTTTAAGATCCGTCGTCGTCAACGTCGTCGACCAGAGAAAATGTCCATCTCGTTTTTTCGATAATAGAGGGCTTTTGACTTTATGTGTTATCTCACTCTATCTATCATCTCACTCTATCTATCTATATCTAACCAGCAGACCAGTGTTGCATAGTGACCCTCTAAT
>NW_017280233.1:603200-605613 GCF_001594065.2 Cyphomyrmex costatus | reverse complement strand
AGAGGTTACCACTACATTCTCACTGTCATCGACGTGCTGAGTAAGTATGCATGGGCCATGCCGCTCAAAGCCAAGAGCGGGAACGAGATGACGCGGGCAATTGCAAAGATAATTCGTGATGACCGAGATGTCCGAAAAATTTGCAGACTGACAAAGGAAAAGGATTTTACAACTCGCATGTGCAGAAACTCTTGAAGAAGCACAACATCAATCAATATTCTACGTATTCAGTAATGAAGGCATCGGTCGTCGAACGATTCAATCGTACATTGAAGAATGACATGTGGAAACAGTTTACATACAACGGAAACTATAAATGGATCGAAACGCTGCCGCGTCTCGTGTCGGATTACAACGCGCGTAAGCATCGCACTATCGGCATGCGACCCGCTGACGTAACTCCCGCGATCGCCGAGAAACTCCTGGGTGCGGTGTAGGGATGTGCGATCTCCATTAATTGTATCGATTTTTGAATCGATTTAGAATCGGATTGTTTGAAATCGATGTATTAAATGATCGGAGCTATTAAAGATCGATTCAATTAAAATTTTTTTGTGACATCTCACGAGAAGTGAGAATGGAATAGATGACAATTTGATGATTTCTCATTAGGATCGTAGAAATTCAACGAAAAAATTTAAACATAAATCTGATTTGCCTCCGAGTAAAATAATTTTAATTTAAAATAAAAATTTAGGTTTAATTAATTAAACTATAATAATATTTTGTACTGTAGTTATGACATAAATAAATTGCTAACATATAAGATTCGGTAAAATGTATATAAATTCAATTTGATGACAACTGTCAGTGTCAATTGGTATAAATTAAAATTTAACTAGCATTTATTTATACATTTTGTCAGTAATATGTAATTGCTAGTTGTAACTACGGATATTATTAAACCCGATTAATATTTACCGGTAACTGTAAATGTAGACAGTGTAAGCACAATAATGATATTATAACTTTAAATTCTTTGGAACACGACATAAAACACTTATTTTCAATAAAATAATAGAGTTCTAAAAGAAAATATTAAGTATTTTTTATTATATATATTATAAACCATATTTGTTTAATAGTGCAACAAAAACACAATAAAAATTATTATATGAAAACGTTAGGTCGAAACGTTTGTTTTTATATTTTATTAAACTTTATATTTATTTATTTTTAATTAATGACAGTGTTAGAATATCATCAGATTCAAATTCAAAAGTCAGCAACCAATAACAGAGAAATAGAAAAAGGGCTTTAACGCGCATGAGCGTTACCAATCACAGTCGGGAGTCGTGCGATCAGCGTGATATTCGCATCGGCAGTACTGTCCGTCGTATTTCCTTTTTTTCTCACCTTCGCTTGTTCTGAGTTGCCGTGGCAATGCCATATAATATTCAAGTAGCAGCAAGATTCGATGGAATGCCATATAATCTCCAAGTAGCAGCAAGATTCGATGGAATGCCATATAATATTCAAGTAGCAGCAAGATTCGATGGAATGCCATATAATCTCCACGATTCACTCGTTACAATGGTTGTCACGTAAACTGAGTTTAATTACGAATAGAATAAACATTTCGAAAGAATAGTATTTGTACTAAAGAACGTAATTGAAAGTACAGATCAGAAAGGATGCTTCCTTCGTCCATCGAGTCTTCCCTTCCCACCAAATTCCCCCCAAATTGCGCGCCGAAATATCTTCGGTCTTTAAACGCAACTCTAATAAACTGAAATAACGTCCCCTTAATTTACTTGAAATTTAAACGCATTGATTTCGCCCGCGTAAATTAAATATTTATTGTAATAAGGCTCAACGAATTTAAAACTAATATGAGAATAGGGCTACGAGCCTTAGATTCATTAAAATCTTTAATTCTATTAATTCTATTAATTCTAATATATTTTCAGATAGAGTTGCGTTTCAAGACCGACGATTGTTCGGCGCGCAAGTTGGGGGACGTGGGAAGGGAATACATATACATATATCACTTTGAATAATATATTGCAAAGAATATTACTACGTCGACCTGCCATCAGAGGTCTATAGATATTCGCTAAGATTCTCGCAAGTGCTTTGATACGCGTATATCTGTATATATAGAATCTCGATTTAATAACTAAAACAGGCGTTTAAGGTAGGCTTCCATTACAATACCTTACTGATGAGTCCAGTATTGGAAGCCGGGACGAAACGCCAACATTACGTGATATTCTTCGCAATATATTAGAATTAATAGAATTAATAGAATTAAAGATTTTAATGAATCTAAGGCTCGTAGCCCTATTCTCATATTAGTTTTAAATTCGTTGAGCCTTATTACAATAAATATTTAAAGTATATTAAATATCCTTTACAAATATATTTATATATTATATATTACATATGATATATTACATATTATATATTACAT
>NW_017280233.1:584831-602366 GCF_001594065.2 Cyphomyrmex costatus | reverse complement strand
GAACTATTCAAAGAAATATTTATTAAAATTTAGTAAATTTTTTCATAGTGAATAAAAGTACCAAATAAATAGTAATTGTTTAATATTGAATATGAGTACATATTTTTATTTTTCTCATTAGAACTTCTATATAATTCCTTCTCAGATTTCTAATTATTGTTTTATTTTGTTAATCTTATTGGTAATGGGTTACAATTAATTTTTTAACAACAAATTTTTATCATTTTGTTTCGATCATTTATTTGCGATTGGCCGCTAAGTCGATGTTACACGATACTGAGCATGCGCATAGCTGTAGCCAATAAAATTTAGGCATGTACTCCCCCCGCATTTCAGAATAACCTCCCTCGCCTATCTTCGGAGCTAATGCTCTGCCCCTATATTTCTATGTCCATGGTAGAACCAGATACGATATACCGCTTATCATCGTGTGGACTTAGAGCGATTTTTGTTTCCGATATCGTATACTTGTGCAATTTCGATCTGATGCACGATTGTCTGCGCGTCATTTCAATAGCGTCGTTTAAGCATTGCGTGTAATCATCAAAAGTTATGGATCTTACCACAACGTTACTTTTGACACCCTTTGCCTTTTTCGTATCCTTCTTTCCTTACACACGTAAAGCGTACATTTTCGCTCTAAGCCCGACGAATTCAGTCATGATGGCACCGTTGTTCTCGTCTTTCATAAGACCTGGAACTTTTTTATTCGCGAGCGGAATACGAAATGGATTGTCGACAGAGTAATCGCTCGTATCAAATCTATCGATATCGCGTTTTATAATTTCATACACGTCGTCACACTCTACATGATATATGAGGCTATCAGTATCGGTATATATAATTTTGCATTTATCATGAAACAGCGGTGCCATATATTCGTGATGAAACTCGTACAAACACATTTTCGATATATCGAGGATACACATACCCACGTATATCGGTTTGTCGAACTTCATCTCGAGCTTACGCAGTTCTATCGCGACCAGATTCTCCAAGAAAACGCTACGACTGTGAAAGTTGAGTTTCGCAATCATTGCTTCAGCACCGTATCTGCCTTCCCATTTGGTTAATAATTTTACATCAACGCGATCGTGCATATTCTCCATGGTTTTGCCAAATACCGCGTTATTCATAAGTTTATATAAATTTTTCTCAAAATCATTCTTTGCTAATGTTCTAGTTTTGTGTTTAGTTCTATATAGTCGCGAAGCCATGGAGATTGCGTGAATTGCAGTATACGGTGAACCTTTGCAATACGGAGGCCGTGACGAGTACACTGCTGCAAGTTGCGATAATGAATCACATAACGCTGCTTATCACATAACGTCGCGAGGAACTTGCCATCGCGCTTGCCGGGCGGTTTCTCGCGCGCTGGACAGAATGGTAGGTCAGTGTGCGCGTCATGAAGATGTTATGGGTACTCAATGTCCACTTCGAGAATATAACCCGTCGGTGAATCTAGCGCGATGGTCGAAAAGTCGAAATTTTGCACGTCGTCGACCCATCGAAAGTTGGCGTATGGCAATAGTTGACACATTGCCCAGCCGTAGAGATTGTTAACGTCATAGTACATTAGGTACGATGACGGTTTTGAAGGATTGTACGACGGCATGTATTTGTTGTTGGCTCGCGCGTACCTGTTTGAGCACTGGATCAGACCACCGCGTATCCCGCGCTCGACAAACATGACCATGTCAATGTCTGTGAGCAATTCAAATTTTACACCTGTATGCTTCAACATGGCTTCCCATGTGAAGCCTGGTAAGGTGTAATAGTATGCGGGGTCAAGCCCGTAACTCCCGACGCAACTGTCGCGGAAATTTTCAAAGACATCAGCCAACAACAATACATCCGTTTTTAAATACAGATCGCTATATTCACCGAGCGTTTGGATGGAGAACCGCTGTCATACGTTGACGGCGTGCGTGTAATCGCTCTCGGATACCGTGTCATCTGTCAATGAACTGTAAAATGACTCGGTAAGCACAATTCATTCAATTTTTTACTGCAATCAATGTACTCGTACGGAAAGACACCCTTTCGTGTTAAAAGATTGAAATTTTCTTCTGATAAATGAGAAAATTCGCGGCGCAATACCCGCAACTTATCTTTGCTGAGAAAAGATGATAATTTGTCTAAACTGGAAGCCAGAAATCTGTATGAATTTATAAAACGAAGTTGTATACAATTTTTTTTATCATCTATAGTATCGTCAACGTGTTTAGTAAAAGAGATATATTTTTCCTTAGTTATCGGTAATAAATCTACCCGTCCTTCGTAAGCGGTTGCAATTTTCTTGATAATAAAATGAGCGTCGTAGCCAGATAAATTATGAAAAACTACGCGGGTATGCATCGCGAATCCTTATAATTTAGATTACAATTTTAATGCGTGGGACCTCTGTATCGCCCGGTAAGATGGCAGTGATCGCGTAACCGCGTATCGTCTTTCGCGAACGGTTTCTCGCATACATGACAGTGCGTGGCGCTGTTAAATTTTCGCCAGTCATCTTGCGTGAAATCTGCCATAGGAACATTAGCTGAAATTATTGATTGTATACTATGTGTGCTAAATTTTTTAATTCGTCCGCGAACCACGATACACAATTATTATCGCGGTGAAATCGATAGCCTGACAGCGAGTTTGTTATAAGAGCAGTGTACGTAATACGCTATACTGAAGACGTTGTGATGTTGATAAGTGTACGTGGATGATGCTGGATCTTTATCCATCTTTTCCAGTGCGCACTCCAAGTCTGCATAGACCACGAACGGGACGCGCTCCTTCCTGCAATGATTCTTGAACTCGAGCCACTTGTCGTCCTCGCTCGGCAGCCTTATCCCACAATTGTTAAGTTTTCCACAATCCTCACTATGAACCTCCAATTTGGCGCTCGAGCTAAAGTAGTGGAGGCATCTGAAAAAGAAATAAAATTATTACTATTATTACTATTGTTACTATTATTAATATTATTATTATTATTATTATATTATATTATTATTATTATTATTATTAATAATTATACATACCTATCGCAGAAATATTTCTTATGCTCCATTTTGGTGACTTGCGATCTTACTAGACGTGATAAGTTCTTGATCAGCACGAAATGTCCCCCGATGTCATCCTCCACGTACAAGAGGTTCACGTGTTTGCTCCTCTTTCGCTCAGCGAGTCGTATCGGTACGATTTCATTCTCGATGGCGTAGACGTTGATGGATATGTCATTTAAAGCTTCCTTAATTTGATTCAACGTCATCGGGAACTCAATACCTGTGAGATTTAGTACCGATGAGTAGTGTGGATATGATGATGTTCGAGATGTATGACTTTCAGCGGGATGTAGAGCGGCAACCACCGACCATGCGAAACAAGCATTGTTTTCGGATTGCACGTTGATCACCGCTCTCTTAGACATAATTTCTCGCGGGAGTTTGATGTGACATCCCGCGCGCAGAGGATTCAGTTTATTCACGTTCACTGTTAAATTTAGTATACGCGATAGTGCCCATCCACTATCACGTTCTTGAAACTCTTCGAGCGATGCTAGGATTGGCTCGACGACGCGCGACACGTACCACTCGCGCTGATCGGTACATCGATATATTTCATAGTTCCGGGTGGCGATGCTCTTGTTCGCGCGTTTGTCGCCAGCTACGAATTCACCATTAAATACTGTATTTATCTTTATAGAGTCATATCTCTGCATAATACACTGCACACGCTCGAGCACAATTTCACTTGCGTCTTCGAGGAATCGGCAAGGCTCGATGTGATTAGAGTTTATCACCGCGCCCGTTAGAATACGGCTTTCGAACGCCGTTTCGATCTCGCGCCATCGGAGTCCATATTTAGCGCCCACGTACACGAAACGTCCGCTCACCGATTCCTTCAAACTCTCGAGCCGCGCAATACGTGCGATCACTGATTGTCTATTACCGATCGATAATCGCGTGCGTTTGATCCTCTGTTCTTCTAGAGATTCTATAAATTCGTCGCATCGCTGTTCCCACGCGACGTACTCTTCTCTGGTACTAAGCTGGTTAGCTTGCTGTATCAAATCTCGCTCAATGTCGCTTGATTGACTAATGGCGCTATGCGTCTAAATCTTCACGTTTTATATCAATCCATTTGATAACGTCGTGTTACGTCCAAGCTCCGATTCTGGGAGGAGCTGCGGAAGGGCGCAACGAACTCTGCCCGAAATTCGGTCACGCTCGATCCCTAAATTTCGGAAGGGACAACGGAGGAGCGTCACCGAGTTCGGGCTCTCGCAGGTACACACCGCGGAGTGTCCTGCGAGTCGAACCTTTAAATGCTCTGGAAAATGGGTCAGTGTCCCGAAAGAGACACTATGATGCCTTTTTCCGTGAGCGGTGACGATCGTTGATCCTTTAATTTAGGTCAGGGAACTTAATCCCTATGACCTGGGAGTGGACCTGTGTGATCTAACGGGAATTAATGAAGGAATACGAGAAGGGTTACTAAATAATATTTAAACGGTTTTTACATTTTGAAATTAAATTCCTTACGCATTTATTTGTAACAATAACAATATACAGGGTGTCCAGTAAAGAGACGATTTCCTTTTAAGGGGAGATTCTTGAGATAATTTTAAGACGAAAATTCTAATACCAAAATGTTGAGGCTATAATAACTTTTGAATTATAAGCGTTTAAAATTAACGAATCATATCGTCTAAAGTTGGCGCGCTCAGGAGCGGCACAACGCAAAGTACTAAACGCGAAAGCTGACTCTTATTGGAAGTTGTTTTGCATATCTGCTTATAACTTCACAACTTTCTTTACGTGTGAAAGATATACAAATAATTATAATTGTTTATAATTAATGATTTTATAATATTCATACAAGTTCCTTGTTCCTTCTTTATTATTTTAATAAAGATTATTTTAATAAAATATTTAAAGTGTATTTGAATAATGCATTTATATTAAGAAATATCAATAGAATAAAATCTTATATTCATATATGTAATCTCTTAAAATCAATATTGACAAAAGAAGTGATAAGTTTTCGCGTTTAGTACTTTGCGTTATGCCGTTCCTGAGCGCGCCAACTTTAGACGATATGATTCGTTAATTTTAAACGCTTATAATTCAAAAGTTATTATAGCCTCAACATTTTGGTATTAGAATTTTCGTCTTAAAATTATCTCAAGAATCTCCCCTTAAAAGGAAATCGTCTCTTTACTGGACACCCTGTATATAATGAACATTATACGTGACTACAATTGAATGAAATAAATGAAAATAAAAATTACAAGACGAACTAACATTACAGAAAAATAAACTTACTAAAATAAAATTTACAAGTATCGTGTGTGTGTGTGTGTGTGTGTGTGTGTGTGTGTGTGTGTGTGTGTGTGTGTGTGTGTGTGTGTGTGTGTGTGTGTGTGTGTGTGTGTGTGTGTGTGTGCGCGTGCGTGCGTGCGTGTGTGTGTGTGTGTGTGTACGAGAGGGATGGGAGAAGAGTTAGGAGGAGTTCCTGTGGCAGTTACAGGGGAGTGCGGGTCGGACGGCGTTCATACGGACAAAAAAAGGGATGGTGATCCCTGGCAAGTACATGATAATTTCATGCTCTGGGAAGAGATCTGCGGGATGGAAGGAGGTGGAAGAAAAGTCAGCAGGGGGAGGAAATGTCTGCTCAGGGAAGGAGGTGGTGACGGGAGGAAGAAAAGTCTGTGGGGGGAAGGAGGTGGTGACGGGAGGAAGAAAAGTCTGTGGGGGGAAGGAGGTGGTGACGGGAGGAAGAGAAGTCTGTGGGGGGAAGGAGGTGGTGACGGGGGGAAGAGAAGTCTGTGGGGGGAAGGAGGTGGTGACGGGAGGAAGAGAAGTCTGTAGGGGGAAGGAGGTGGTGACGGGAGGAAGAGAAGTCTGTGGGGGGAAGGAGGTGGTGACGGGGGGAGGAAGAGTTTGTTCGGGGAAGGAGGTGGTGACACGGGGAAGAAAAGTTTGCTCGTCGAAGGAGGTGGCGACGGGGGAAGATGAATGGGGTTCTGTGAGTGGAGGAGGAGTAGGAATCTCGTCCAGGGAAAGAGGAGGAAATCTCTCATTCATCGGGAGAAGGGAAATCGAGGGGGAATTAAGGGGAGTTAGAAGTGAGAATTTGATAAGATCAAGGGGAAACTCTGAAGAATCAACAGGAGAGTAGGAGGGTTCAAGATATTGTACGTGTGTAGGTGTGGGTGTGTGTGTCCGTGGCGGGCTGAGCGGAGGGCGGCGTAACGATAACAGAAGGACGCGATGTAAAGTCTACGGGGAGAGGCGGCGTGACATCTACGGGGAGAGGCGGCGTAACGTCTACGGGGAGAAGCGGCGTGACATCTACGGGGAGAGGCGGCGTAACGTCTACGGGGAGAAGCGGCGTAACAATATTGTCGGGCATCAACGGTTGACTGGGGGCCGCGTACTCTTACGGGGGTTCTTAACGTAAGGGCCTCTTCGGCGAGGTTCCTTAGAGGCACCCCGAGTGCGCACTAAAATTTGAAGGTGGTGTTAAGTATGGAGAATGTAAAAAATTAAGATTGGAGTTTGCGTGCACAGTTTTTATTACGCATACTCCTTGAGGAAGATGAAGGGGTAAGGAAGGCAGCGGGAATGTCTTACTTGTAGAAGAAAGAAGGGTGGCGGCGATCAGTCCCTCACAGTGCGGTCAGCGATGGTGGAGGTTTCTATGGAATCTCCAGGAGGCAGGATGCAAAAGGCCTTGGAGGGGCCTCGGAGGCGCACGGTCGTCGTGGGTGGTCCTGGTGGACTTCGAAGGCCTCGGAGGCGCACGGTCGGTCGACGGGCCGTAGATGGGCCTTGGTGCACTGACTCTAACTTAACCGCAAGATCTAGGTCAGTTGGCTTGGGCAACTGACTTTGATCACAAGTGCGACTTGAACAAGCAAGAAAGAGACCGAACAGTTGACTCGGGCTTATCGCCTCGGACAACTGACACGGTGAACTAAAGATTACTACTGACGCTGTGCGCTTCCGAGGGCCTCGTATTTATACCCCAAAAGGGCGGGCTTTTCCTTTGTCTGAAATTGTTGCAACGCTAGCAACTAGTGACATGATTTACGATTTTTCTTAACTCCTATCGATGTTGATATCTAGCGTCTTCTAGGAAGAGCTCCGGGAATAAAGGATTTTACGATTTTTGTTAGGTACTATCGTGGTTGATCTCGCGTGTTCTCGGGAAGTTAAGTAATTTACAATTTTTCTTAAGGGTCCCGTGCGTGGAAAATTGTTGTCGGGTCCACGTCGCGCTTTGTTATAATGAAATATATGACCAGAAGAGTCATTGGTTTCCGCGCTCCATTTACATTTATTGTATGTCAGATAAACATTGCCGTGGGAAATCCTTTAAGAGTTTTACGATTTGGCACGATGAACATGGCGCCAGTTATCTTTTTAAGCTAGTTTTCTTAGAGTTGCGGATTATTCCCAGATGATACTTTAGAGTATTTGTTATCTAGTGACCGCTTAGAAATATACGGTTTCGCAATTTTTATCGCCGCCTGCCCTTTGTACGCAAGTTATTTTCCTTGTTTGATTCTTCTTTTGAGTGGCATTTACGAGTTTCCCAGCGCGTGGCGTTTACTTAGGCCTCTATTATCAGATATCCGCGCTCGGGCCCTTCTCGTAAATCTCACTCTAGTCATGACGCTGACCAAGATCCTTTAAAAGAAAAGAATCGTGGAGTCTACAGGACGTAACAGTCGCATCTCTTAACTGTTAAATGTGCAATTTGGCAATGTCGCATTTGTATCAAATTACATTACTGCTCTCATCACCGGACGTGTCTTTTGCATAAAATTTTAAACAGAAATTGCGAACGTTGCATTTTTAAATATCGAGTTACACTGATGATTTCATCACCGTACGTGTCTTTTTGCAAAAATTGTAGCTGCATATTTGCAAACATTGCATTTTTTTTCAAATATATAAATGTTGACGAAAATCTTTTATCAGTCTGCGCAAAGGATCGCGCCCGACGGACCTCGCGGCGGAGGAGGACCGCGCACGTTAGATTACCGCGTTCGGAGGTCCCCGCGCCTGGCGGCTATTGCCCCGCGGCGACACCGCAATTTTTTTCCCCGCGCGAATTTTCCCGCGACGTCAGCACCCTGTGACGTCATTTTCCTCCCCATCATCCCTCTGCGGCGTCACCCTCCCCCTCCCGTGACGTCATACCTCTCGAGTCATACCCCCTCTCCTCCCTGTGACGTCATACCCTTCACCTAGTGATTTTATGTTGGTAAACCTAGTTCAAAAATTAAGTGCTTACGGAAAAAAGGTTCAAATTTGGATTCATAAATCAAGTGCTTATGGGTTGGTAAACCTAGTTCAAAAATTAAGTGCTTACGGAAAAAAGGTTCAAATTTGGGTTCATAAATCAAGTGCTTATGGAAAAAGGCTCAAATTTGGCTTAGAACCGCTCTATATACTCTACTGCCGAGGGATCAGGTACTCATTGGGTGGCGTACGCGAAGCGAGGAGTACGTGCTGTTTACTTTGACAGTTTCGGCAATCTTCGACCGCCGAAGGAATTGGAGCGATATCTGAACGTGACGCAAATCGAATATAATCGCACGCCTTATCATTGTTACGATAATCAAAGTAACTGTGGACAACTGTGCCTATAGTTTTTACAGATGGTTGATGATCAATTTAAGAAATGACATCTCACTGTTTCAACTCAGTATTTGTTCAAACATGTCACTGACGTTTACGTTGACCGGTAAGAGTAGCGTCCTAGCGGCCTGTTACTTTTCGGTCGTAGATTTGAGCGATGGTGATTACGAGCTCGGTCTGACGGACTTTGAAACTTACCACACGATATCTAATGTAAATTCGTCGAATAATAAGTTTTACTTCGGCGAAGATGACAAGAAAATTGTTATTCCCGAAGGATCGTACAAAATACATGACTTGAACGAGTATCTGATTGTGAGATGTGCAATTCTACAATCTCGTTCCAACGATGCGAGAGAGAAAAAGCTTCGCAAAGAGGATGAAGAGTATCCTTTGACTATTCGTGTCAATAACAATACGATGAAAAGCGAGATCAAGTGCGCTTATCGAGTAAATCTTACCAAACCTCACAACATTGGATCGCTGTTTGGATTTTCGTCCACCGCGTGCTGGAACCACAACAGTGGCAAGAATCGAACACGTCGATAAATATCATCAATGTAAACATCATTTGATTGTATGCAACGTGACCGCGGGTGCATACAGCAACGACAAGTGCGTACATACGATACACGAGTTTTCGCCGAGGGTGCCACCAGGGGGTCTATTCTTGAAACCTAGCGATAATTATCGTATACGGAAAATATCGCACGGTCGGTATCGTATGCGACTTCGAAATCGTATTCTCAGTTACCATGCGATATGTTGTTAGCGGTAATTTTCGTATACGATAATTGTGCAACGTTGCCACGTGTAAGAAAATATATAAACCAATAGGAACGGAGTTATAAGAGAATGTAACAGGTCGTATTTATTTTGAAAGGTTATAATGCTCTATGTATCAAAATAATACATATCATTTACAAAATATTAATAGTGATAATGGCATCAGTATTAAATGCAGTGCAAAAACGCTGTGCATATATTAATGAAGAACAGAAAAATTTACTGATTGGTAAGTAATGTGCTTTCAATTTGTTTAATTTTTCTTAAACTCTAGATATGCAAAATTCATTTTAAGCTTAACAGATTTTCTTTTCAATTTAGAAACGAGCTTTATTTTTACTTTAAAACTTTTCAATTTATAATTAAAGATATAGGTATTACCAATTTAAAAGCAAATATATTTAAAGATATATATGTATTACTAATTTAAAAGCAAATGCGTGTTTATGTATAAAGATAATAATTGAATAAACAATAGCTATAGACCAGTAATAATTATTTATTAATTTTTTAATACAAATATCCTATAATATTTAATTGTTAAATTATAGAATTTATGCAAAAACATCCTGAGCTGCAAAGTGGCAAATTTTCTGCAACATTTACCTTTAAACATGCTCAAAAATTATGGGAAAAAGCAACAGATGAATTACATAAAATACCAGGTGCAGTAAAAAGTTGGAAACAGTGGCGAAAAGTATGTATTATACTGAAACACGAGAAGAATTTATATACTTTCGATAATTTGGGTCTATTTTATTTGTATTATAGACTTGGCAAGACATAAGAAGTTCCACTAAAGCCAAAAATACTTTAATTAAGAAGCATGCAAAACAAACTGGCGGAGGGCCTGCATCAAATCAGGTTTTAACAGAAATTGATCAAAATGTCCTAGCACTAATAGGTTCAACAGTCGTAGAAGGACATAAGGCAATACAGGAATCTAACGTACAATTTGTAAGCAATCCTTGTTATATTGTATAATAATTTCTAAAACACGTAAAGAAATTAATATTAGGATAGTGATCTATATATTGACTTTTTTGCAGGAGTGGTTAGATAACTCAAATTTATGTAACGTAAATAATGATGGAGATGGAGAAAGATTTTCCATAATATGCACTAATCAAGAGATAACACAAGAACCTATACCCCCACAAAATTCATTGTTTCCTCAAAATAATTATTACAGCATACCTGAAAAAAATGACGCATCAGAAATAAGTTTAAACAATGACAATTGTACTAATAACATTAAACAATCTTCAACGAACATGAAAACAATTGAAGTAGAAACGCCAACTACTGCAACTATCAATACATCACACGTTTCTATAACACCAACTTTAAATTCGGTGTCAATAAAAAAAGGTATTAAAAGAACTGCTGCACAAAGATATGACAAATCAATAGAACAGACTGAAAAATTGACTACAATTTCACAGAAAGATTACGAGATAAGACAATCATATTATTTAAAAAAATTAAAACTTTATAAGATGGAATTAGATCTAAAAAAAAGAGATGTTATTGCTAAAGAAAAAATATGCACATTGTTGGAGCAACTGTTTAAAAACTGATAAGCTGTGAAATAATATTAGAGTATTTATTTATAAGTAAACCAAAGTTTCTGTGAGTTTTATTGATATTCAAATTTTACGTTGATTAAAATTTAATTTTACTTTATTTAGTTTAATAATTACATATTACGTTACTAATTATTACGTTTGAACTAATATATATTAAATGATTAACATGTATTTTCTGTTATTATTAACATGTATTTTCTGTTATTATTAACATATATTTTCTGTTATTTAAATATAAAATGTTAAATAAAAATGAGTCTTAAAAACTATATTGTCATGAGAAATACTGTCTTATTAGATTGTTGCGGATTCTTCGGCCAACTGTCAGTTCGTGATTTCTACCTGCTCTATCTATTTCCAATTCATTTACACCATCCATAACATTCATACCGAAGTCCAATATTTCATCTTCTAATTCAAGTGTAGGTATAGGCACGTTGTCATGAATGCACATATTATGCAGCACTACACAAGCATTAATAATTTTTGAACAAACATCTGGCCGGTAATGTAAAACTCTATGTTTTAATAAACAACGAAATCTCATTTTTAAGAGACCATTGCAACGTTCAATGATTGATCTAGTGCTCTTTTGCTGATCATTATATCTTCTCGTAGCAATATTAAGTTCATTATCCATTACTGGAGTCATCATCCAAGGTCTAAGAGCATAACCAGAGTCACCTGTAAAGCAATATAATGTTACAAACTAACATTATTTATCATCATTTTGATGACAAAATGGTGACAAATAACGTCAGCTTCTTTTCTTCGGTATTACCTAGTAAAAAGAAATTGTGTCCACGATTATAAATCTCTTGCATAATAGGAAGAACATTACTATTATTCCAGATATATGAATCGTGAGTGCTTCCTGGATATCGGGCATTCACATTCATTATTCTAAGATCGGAATCACATATCTGCAAATAAAGCTTTAATTACATTATTTGTATAAATGCCTAATTGAATTGTTAATGCACTATATTCTTTACCAATTGTACGTTTATAGAATGGTATCCTTTTCTATTAATATAAATATGTTCAGGATAATTTTCGTCATTTTTTGGAGGTGGAACAATTGCTATATGAGTGCAGTCTATACAACCGATGGCTCCAGGAAAGCGATGATTTATCCAAAATCTATGTGTATATATACACGTACATATAAATATATATAATGTGATGTAATAATTTTATCTGCACAGTTATGTATAATTCTTAATGTAGGCTATATTCTTTCTTACTTATTACGTAGTTGTTGCAGTTCCTGAATATTATGAGGAAAACGAACCCAATTATTAAATACTTCTGGTAAATTAAGAATATTAGTTACATTGCGAATACATCTGCTAACAGAAGGTTGACTAATTGCTGTATAAATATTATGTCCTATGCAATTCTGATAGCTTCCTGATGCAAAAAAGCGTAATGCTGCTAAAACCTAAGAAAAAGTCTTATTAAGAATAATTTATATTCTGTATGTGTTGTCTATACTTACTTTAATTTATATTCTGTATGTATTGTCTATACTTACTTGTAAAGTTGATTGTAAAGCAGTAGGTCGTGATGGTTCTATATAATTGTCTACAATATCAATAAGCCTGATTGTTGTTTCTTTTTTCAATCGAAAAATATTTATAAATTGCCTTTCAGATAATTGAAATGGATCATCCCTTATGTGAAAACGTGGTCTATCATTATAATTATAAACATTTTCTAATTGCTCATTGATATGTAAAAAAACAGCATTTCGATATGCCATATCCATTGCTAAATTAAAACTTCACATTAACCGCAATTTGTCGAGAGAGTCGCACTTATTACTATATTTGTCGTATGCGACTTGCATATCGCATGGGCTATACCCACTCGATATCAGTCATTCGAGATTTTCTCGCATACGATACATCTCACCCATTCAAGAATACTATTTTTGTTAACGCATGCGATATCATATGCGATATCTAAAGTCCTCATTTCAAGAATAGACCCCCAGGATATAAGATATCGGAAAGACCTGCACAGATCATTTCGATCATCGTACGGAGCATTACGGATCTGACGGTTCGCGTTGTGGATCAAGACGGACGATTGCTCAATTTTTGCGGAGAGGAGATCACCGTTAGATTACACGTGCGAAGGCGACAGCGATAAAGTAATACAACACCGATAACGTGAGATGCTTGTTTTGAACGAGCAAACGAAACAGAGACATAATTTTTAACAGAGGGACGGTGGCGATTAAAAATATTCGATCGTTCAATAGAAAGAAACTTACTGCGTCGAACATTAAATATTTACAATCATTGGGCTTTGTCGTACGAAATATTTGAGATGGCTGATATTTTGGATATTGAAGGCGAGCCGATCTTTGACAATCGCATCGTCAAGTACGAGTTTCACACGTACAATCCGTACGTGAACACAACGTTTGGACATAGCGATGAAATAAGGATATCCATACAACAGCAGGATTTATACACGTTACCCTGTGAAAGCTATCTCTATGTCGAAGGAAGACTTACGTGAAAAGAAGAAAATCCGGAACGGCGACCATTGCTTGGAAATAATTGCGTGTCGTTTATGTTTGAGGAAATTCGATACGAACTCAATGGTACTGAGATTGATCGTAACAGAAACGTAGGAATAACTAGTCTTTTGAAGGACTATGCAACGTATTCAGCTGACTTCACACATTATATGGAGAATGCCGGATTTCCAGATCCGGTGTTTGATGAGAATGTAAAAAGACTAGTAACACGTGAAGGATATTTTAATTTTTACATACCGTTGTACATGTTGTTTGGCTTTTGCGAAGATTACAAATGTGTGGTAATTAACGCGCGTCACGAATTGATTTTGATACGAGCGCGCAACGACAACAATTGCATTTTGGGAGATACAGCGACAGAGCCGAAACTTGAATTGTTCAAGATACAGTGGCGAATGCCTCACGTTAGGTACGTTGAATGAAGTCAATAAACTGTCTATGCTGCGTATCTTGGAGAACGGACGATATCTGAGTATGAGTTTCCGTTCTTGGGATCTGTACGAGTATCCTCTATTGCCGAGCGCGACGAAGCACTCGTGGGCTATCAAGACTGCGACTCAGCTCGAAAAGCCGCGATACGTCATCTTTACTCTGTAGACTAATAGAAAAAATAACATGGCAACACCTAAAACTTACCTCGACAGTTGTAAATTAACCAACGCGAAACTCTATCTGAATTCTGAATTTTTTCCATACGATGATCTAAATCTAGACTTTGACAAACACAGAATCGCCATTTTGTACGATATGTTCGTACGTTTCCGTACATCTTACTATCAAATCCCCCGAGAAGTGAAACGTTATTCAAGACAGATGCTTTTAGGAATTTTTTTCCTCTAGTAATCATTGACTGCTCTCAACAAAACGAGTCCGTCAAGAGTGGTACCGTGGATGTGCGTTTAGAATTTGAATTCAAAGAGAATGTACCTGCGAATACTACTGCCTATTGGTTGCGTTCAGCAGAGAAAGTCGCTACATGAGCGCTTTACGTTACGCTCCGTAGCGCTGGGAGCGTACTTTTATTATGATGGGTAAAATGGTGACCGCTCAGCAAACATGTTGTAATAGCGTAAACCGCTCCGTAGCGTTCAGCACGAAATTTTACAACGGTTGCACCGCTACATTCTCTGCTGAACGCGACCATTGTCTCATCATACACGATCGCGTGATCGAATACAGCCCAATGTCCAACGTAGTGCGTAAGATTACGTAAAATTACAACGTTGCAAAAGAAAATATCTTCCCCTGTTTCAATATAAGATATAAAAACCAAGATTTTTTGTGATCGAGCACAGTCTCGAAAAGTCGTTCGCCATGACTATACCAACGTTTGTCGATCTGCAAGGATTTATCGTTGGAAAGAAATTTGTTGCAAAGGAAGTGGCAGTGTTGAGAGAAGGGACCATTCTCTCTCATTACATTTTTACATGTCCCATACCATAGAATTACTTGACAAAATCAGAAAAGTATTGCGCCTCCTGGCTGGGTGCTTCTCACCACGGATTGCAATGGGAAGACGGGATGATCCCGTACAGCATGACGAAACGTCTGTACAATGGCTGTAATTGGTGCGGAATGGAATGGCGACAATAAGACCATCGTATACGTTAAAGGACGTGAAAAACGCCAATGGCTGGCCGATATACTCGATAGCGACGACTTGACCATTGAGACCCTCGATGCCGATTACGAAGATATAGAATCACTGAATAATCTTGATGTTACTAATACTATGCGATGTGTAAAACATGCTAAGAATTGTGCGTTACAAAATGTATTTAAAATATACTGTAACGAAGCACTCCGCAATGCATCGTTCCGACGATACCAGCCGCCAGAATATTTCATATTTCGCGATATTAGAATTACCGCCGTCGACAGTAGCTATCGCCGCTCCGACCGAACGCGTCCGAAGATCGCCGAACGATCTGCGCTTCGCGCTATCCGCCGCTCCGACCGAACGCGACCGAACATCGCCGATCGGCAATCCCCTCCGCAGGAATTGCCAACCGCCAAGCGATAACGGAAAAGACCGTAATTAAACGAGCGGGAGCAATAATTAGTATATAACGCGTAATTATTGCTCCGGGAGCTCTCTTCTATCCTAACCGCCGTTCCAGTACAAACTCCGCTCCGATCCTAGCTCCGGTGATCCGACGCGAAAAGGGGGTCAAGTGTTCTTGGTCTCCGTCAAGCGTTCTTGACAGTCGATCACCAAAACTCCTGATCCGCTGGCCGTACGACGCGAAAAGGGGGTAAAGCGTTCTTTGCCTCCGTCAAGCGTTCTTGACAGCCGTACGCCAGTATCCTAGACTTTGCGCACCGGCGAGAAAAGGGGGTGAAGTGTTCTTTGCCTCCGCCAAGCGTTCTTGGCAGTCGGTCGTAAGGTTCCTGTGCATCTTACATTGTTGCGAAGCGTCCCTCATTGCATAGAGGGAACGCCCACCGCGTTATCCGCGCCGCGACCGTCGTCCGCCGCTGGCGTATACTTCGCGTACGCGTATTCGTATTGTTATACCGCCGACCGCGCCTCGCGTCCGTCTTGGGATTCGGAGATTCCCCCGCGTTTTCCGCCGTACTCGCGCCGTAATTTACACGTATAGTTTTTCTGTTCGTGCCGTCCGTAATATCTTAGTTTCTTTGTCCGCGCCTCGTAGTTTTTTCTATACACGTCTTGTATCCGTCTCGTCTACTTGTCGTCTCGACAATATACACCACACACACACACCTACACCGGCACACGAATACACACCTGATTGTCATTCACGAACCCGTACACACACACATTTGTAAATACACACT
This sequence comes from Cyphomyrmex costatus, assembly GCF_001594065.2. Lineage (NCBI taxonomy): Eukaryota > Metazoa > Arthropoda > Insecta > Hymenoptera > Formicidae > Cyphomyrmex > Cyphomyrmex costatus. The sequence goes on along the minus strand of NW_017280233.1, from coordinate 585,990 downwards.
ACATACAATAAACGTTTCTGTCTCTTGTGAAATACTGTGTCTAGTCTAATCATTTGATTCTGCATTCTCTCTTCCCGTGCGAACCTTTTTCGCGACTAGCGAAATTTGCGACAAGCTGATCCGCGCGGAAATTAGGTTGTTTCAATACAACTGGTGGTCGCAATGCCAAAAAGAACTGTAACAAATTTAAATAAATATAGATATGAAATTTTTTTAAATATATATAATATGTTTTAATTTCGACCCCTTTCCTTCCTTAGTAGTTAAGTATTAGAGCGTTCTAACGTGTTCTAACATGTTTAAATTTATTTCGACAAATTTCAACTTTTCCGAAGGGACGATTTTATCGCAGTCGTAAAGATAAACTCTATTGTTATTATTGGCGTCGTCCTCATAGACAAAAAAAAGGGTTCGATACGGTTAGAGTGCCTTCTTACGATATATTGTACGGTATGCTCGATAGCAGTTACACTGAAAAATAATTGATTGCTTAGTCATATCTTAAAACTCGAAAATATCTATTTAATTAAATCGCGTGCGAGAAGGAAACGGAATTGGAGGAAGAGAGAGAACAATAGGGTAAGTATAGAATCACAATGGGTGGAACAGAGAGAGATGCGCAACGGGTTAGAAAGAGAGCGCAGTAGGGTAAGTACAGAACTGCAATGGGTGGGAGAGAGAGAGCGCGAATGATATGAGACTGTAACGGGTGGGACTGAGAGAACGTAATAGATACGAGAGACAATACGTGGGAGGAGAGAAGGAACAAAGTCCCCCTTCCCGCAGACCCCTCCCCCTGTAACGTACTACCCCCCCTTCTTTCTAGGGCCCGGTATGGCAACTACATCTAACCGAACGCATGCGCGTTTAGTTTTGTCCAGCAGCAGCACTGTCTTTGATTATCGTTCATTGAGAACACACCTTGTTTTAGTTCTAAGAGACTAGAGACGCTAACCGTCAATAAGAAAACATCACGTTTGTAAAATATATCAATAAAGTTATACTATTGTTCTCGTACATAATAAATACGTTTGTCCTGAATTATTGTTCCTCCTGAATAATTAATTAGAGTAGTTTATCCGCTACACCGGCGCGACACCAGCGCCGCTTGGTGGCGGTTCTGTATCCGTGTGCACTTCCCCCTCTCTGCCTCCCTCTC
>NW_017280233.1:573842-584636 GCF_001594065.2 Cyphomyrmex costatus | reverse complement strand
AAAAAAAATAACAAAAATTTTGGCGCTAATAAAAAGTTCCTACGATGATTCTAAGTGGAGGCTCATCGATGTTGAAAATTAACCCGTAAATCTTATGGGAAAAAACATTTTTTTAGTATTTCTTCGGGCATTTCCACCGCAGTCAGTCTAAAAATCCAGCAAGTGAGATATCTTTTCTTGAATGTTTTCCACGTGAAATGAGCCTAGGCGGAACAAAATCGATCAATTTCCGACCGAGTTATTCCACTTTGAACTTCAATAATTTTTCTTACTTCTATCTTACTTCTAAATAGTATAATTATTATTAATTAATATACTAGGAGTATAAATAAGTTTCCGCCGTTTTTTCATAAAAAATTGGGCATTTATTGTGAAAGAAAGGTACCTAATGTTTTATTCGAAGTATTGTCCATCGCTATCCTTTTTCCCATCGTCGAAACTACGTTCTTTGTCTTCGATGTCAAATTCACCGTTCTTAAACTTTTGAAACTACTCACGGTAACTTCTCTCACTTAAGGCAGCCTCACCATATGCTTCTACAAGCAGTCAATACGCCTCAACTGCAGATTTCTTCAAATTAAAGAAGCTCCCGAAAATGACGCTTATTCGGCTCAAAACTCGATATTTTCACACGAAAAAAGATATATGATGCTGCATAGAGATAGTAGTACTAGAGTTCGCATTGAAGGAGTGGGGGTAATCCTATCTAGAAAAGGACGCACTCATTTGGGCCTTTTCGCTCTCTCTCGTTTTGCGCATGCGTATAGTCATATATTCTGAGAGAGGGGAGGAATCGAAAGAAAGAACGAGAAAAGAGAGAAGTTTCATATAGTTGAAAGTACAATGTACGGTCCATTACATGACCGGACAAGCTTGATCACTTTGGAATCAAACAAAGAATTGACTTTAATAAGGTTAAGGATTTGCCAAGGGGTTGCTGTTTCAATTCCTTATTCTTTCTTTCGATCCCCTCTCTCAGAGTACACGGCTATACGCATGCGCGAAACGAGAGAGAACGAAACGATCCAAATGAGTGCGTCCTTTTCTAGATAGGATTACCCTCACTCCTCAAATTTCCGACAATGCGTACTCTAGTACTACTATCTCTATGTGATGCTGATACAAAATTGCTAATATTTTAAGGTTATGGCTCGTATTCAGAACGCACTTTTATCGATAAAAGCGCGCTTTTAACTCTGAAATTCTATAGTATACGTGACGTAAACTATAGCATGTTAGCGTGCTAACATCGTTGTTAGCGCGTTCTGAATACGGGCCTATGTTGTTGCCAGATGTCCAACCTTACGATATGACGTTTTACAGCAGACAATTTTAACCATAACATACTGGTGGCGCCATCTTTTGTCAAACAGCGCGGAAACTTATTTATACACTTCTAATAATATTTAATTTAATTAAGTACACTCGGCAACTTTTTTATGCTAATCCTAAGAGACGCTATTAAAAATTTATTAGGTAATAAATATTGTGATATTGATTTATAATAATTTAATCGATAAGTAAAATATTTTACAATATTATATAATTTTGCACAAATAATATGAAATATACGACGCGTTGTTGGTTGATAATTGCACCTATATTTCACGTCTCATTTACCAATATCGCGCGTGATATTTCTTCATTTTGTTAATTTGATGTATATCGAAATTATTAATAATATTAATTAAAATTAAATTAATATCGTGAATAAAGTAATAACGAGAAATCAATATACACTATATACTTAGAGAATACATACTAAGATAATCGTAAGCTCTGGCTTTGTCAAAGAAATAGAAACAAACGTTACATCGTCACATTGCTAAACAGATACATTGCTAATAGATGTAGAATGCCGTCCCACATAGCACACTAGCGCGTGTAAAGCGCTTTCGAAGCGCTGTTCAGATTGCACCTCCCAAAATTACTGTTAATTATGCACTTTTGAAGTGAACATGCGCGTAAAAAGCGCTTTGAAAGCGCTATAAAACTATAATACGCTTTTTATAATGGATGTTGAATGCGCTTTTAAAGCGCTAAAAAGCTGCCAAAGTAATGCACCTGCATACGCGTTTTTTAAAGCGCTTTTTAAGCGCTACTGTGCTACGTGGGGTACATTTAAAAATTTTGGAGAATTTTCCAAGTATAATGTTATTATCGGCTAATAAACATGTAATACTTTAACAATTAACGCGTATTAGTGACAGAAAATATAATTTATAAAACTGCACGAGAGTGTAATTTGTAATATTGTATTTCAAAATACGAAACTAAAATAAAAGCTGTACCATTCGTACAATAAAATACATTTTCCGAGCGTTCCACTAAAAGCGTTAAAGAAAAAAATCACTTTACCCTAACTAGATTAACACTCATTGTCAGTAAACACTATCCAGTCTTATATAAATATTAGTTTTGACATATATTGTATGTATAATCATTATACGCAAATCAATTTTAAAAAAAGCAATTAATGCCACTATCACTGATACATTGTTTCAAGAGCTAGATTTATTGACATTGATTAAATGTATTAATGTACGTAAATAATACAGCATTTGATGAAAAAATAAAATTCCAGTTGCGGAAAAGATCATATATCCGCCGACATTCTACAATAACAATAGAAATATTCAAAGTTATATGAGTATAACAAATGCTTATTCAAATAGCTTTTTAGCATAGTGCCAAATACGGAAAAAGTACTCATCTTTCCTAAGTAATCTTGCTCTTGCGTATGAATGTATATCAGCATCCATATTATGTTCTCTCAACCATGAACTTGTATTTTCCGTACTAAAACTGATCGATGTGGTCTCACCTTTGTCCATGGTCTCTGCAACTGGTTCCACGTACGACAGTTCTGTCAAAGGAACAGATTTAATAATTAAACTTTTTTTCAAGTTTGAAGAATGAATGCTGTGACAATATAAAAATAATTATAATAAGCAAGGAAACACACTGTATCCGGTCAAAGAGAGTATTGGATTCAATAATATTAATTGTGAATTTTTACAATTTCCAATTCAAGCAAACCGCGTTTCGAATATTTTTTGATCTTAAAACAATCCTGAAACTAAAACTGAAGTAATTAATAAACAAGTAAATGTATGCAGTGTTTTTTAAAGACGCTCATTAGCATCAGAATTATTAAATTGCTTATCAATTTAATTTTGTGATATTAATTACTCCAATTTCAGTTTAAGACTGTTTTAAGATCGACAAATATTTGGCGCGCAGTTAATTTGAACTTGAAATTGTAAAAATTAACATAAAAATTTACATTCTGTAATAGTAGGAAACGTTGTGTTATAGTTCAAAAACTTTCTGAGGACGTCCTGGGGACTATCAAATAATCGCCTTATCATTATGACTTACATTTATCTATACGAAATTAGTAGTCTTAAAGATATTCATCTGTAGGACAATTCTATCCTTATTATACTTATCTGCAACACATATCTACACAGTTGGAAAAAATACGTTAAATTTAACATAAATCGCATTTTCCAAACGGTCCATTCAAATTTTTGTGTTAATTTAACATAATATGAGTACGTTGAACGGTAACGCGAATACTACATTTATATTTTAACAAAAATGGAATGTAATCTTGAATAAAACTTGAAAAGAGTTATGTGTATTGTTTACAATCAACATAATTATATGACAATGTGAAAGGCAATCCCAGAGTCGTCGCAGGAATGAATTAAGAATTAATACATGAAAAAATTAAAAATATATAATTGAAACCTTTCAAATAGCGCGTACATGACATGTTTTGGCTCTTAGATTGAACCATCTTCAGATGTACACAAACCCTCTCATTGCAGTGATAATGGAATTACAATGTTTTCATATGTTGTGATGTTAAATGGTTGACTCTCCGAGAGATCAAAATCACTGACAGAGGATTAATAAATCGAATCGTTGGCAAATTCAATATTCTATTCTGATATTATATTGGATTATAAATATGGATATAAAAATTATGCGAATTTCATTTGTATCAAAAACAACTTACCCGGACAGTTCTCATAATGTATTATTACAATATTATATTGAATTTATTTAACAGAGATAAATTATGTTATTTTGCGTTTATTGTGTTGAGGATCAAATATAAGTCACAATCATGTTATCGATGATAAACAAAGAAAGATTAGTCACAAAATTTTAAGAAGTCAGAAATTAATAAGAAATAAACGGAGTCAAGAATTGAGAACTACACGATTTGACATACTAACAAAAACACGAAACTAAATTACTAACAAACATCTTTAAGACTTTGGATTAGAATGTTATTTACTGCTTAGAACATTTTTAAGCACTTATTTGCTAGCTGTCAGGACGTTCTAAAGTTTTTATCTTAAGCAAAAGATTCTAAACATATTTCATACAATCCCAAAATATTCAGGACGTATTGTATGTACTCATCAATGAGAATGCTTGTGCTTTTAGGAGAATTATTAACAAGAACTTATTTTGACTTCTTTGCTTATTGTTTTTGAATATTTTTTGGTCGGTTTAAAATAAATAACTAATATCTAATCAAGTTAGAGAAAAATAGAAATTAAAGTAATGATGGAGTCATACCTGATGTCGGTACGATCTTAAAGGGTTCTTCCGATTCCAAATGATCGCTAAATCCGATTTCATTTCGTGCGAAGATTCTTACGAGATATTCGTGATTCTCTTGCAGATCTCTAATGTTCAATTTTTGGATGTCTGCGCTAACTCTTCCCACTTCCATCCACATAGTTTTCTTTACGTCTCTAATAGCAATTTTGTAAACCTCGAGAGATGCACCGCCATCTGATTCGGGTCTGCCCCATTCGATTACCATTGTATTCGCTGCAATCTGTCTCATCTCTAACGGAGCAGTAGGTGATGATGGAACATCTACAAATATTTCAAGAAGCATATTGTATAAATTGTTACTCTGTTATTATTTATATGTACACGATAATTTGACAATAGTAATATACAGGGTTTGACAATAAGTAATAAAAAGTTTTGTCGCATAGAGGTAGAATGGACTAAACTGAGAAGAAAAGTTCTGTACCATTTTACAATTTTCGCAAAAGTTAACGAGATATTAATTTATAATGATATTCTCAAATTCGCCCGGCTCACCGCTAAATGCAAGTGCGTGGCTGGATAGGACTGTCCTGCAAGGCGCACCGCGCTGTCGCTAACCACACGTTAATTGTTTATAACAAGCGGCAATGATCGTCGCTAGACATGAATCGCGAAGACCATTGCCGCTTGTTATAAATAACGCGTGCTTAGCGATAGCGAATGCGGCGGTGTGCCTCGCTGAGCGCTTCTATCTAGCCGCGCGCTTGTATTTGGCGGTGGGCCGGGCGAATTTGAATATTATTATAAATTAATCTCTCGTAAACTTTTGCGAAAATTGTAAAATGGTAAAGGACTTTTCTTCTCAGTTTAGATTATTCCACCCCTATGCGACAACATTTTTCATTACTTGTCAAACACCCTGTATATGTATATACAAATGTATATGTATGTGTATAAATTAGCTTACTGGCATGAGTTTTTAACGTGATCGGTTCGGAATTAGTAGGTATGCTAAGACCTAAACTATTTTCAGCAAAAATTCTAAAGAGGAATTCGCTTTCTTTTAGGTTCTCTATACAATATTGAGATGTTGTAGCATCTAAAGTGACAACTTTTGACCATCTGGCGCCTTTCCCGATTAATGGTCTCTTCTCGATTACATAACCTATAGTGAAAGGAAAATAATATTAAATCAATATCGAAATAGAAGAATATATTTTATAAAAGTTTATATTTTATTTGCTCGCATATTGTCACCTGTTAATTCTACTCCTCCTGTTGTAGTTGGTGGTGACCAATTGAGAGTGACGCTTTTGCTAGTGATATTTGTTGCTCGGACGTTTAGCGGGCATGAAGGTGGTGCTAAAGAGAATTGAAATTATTATTAATTGCTTAATATACACATGTATTGTTATAAAATTAATATTAAAAGTTATATGTTTTACAACTATCAACGAAATCGGTTGGACGTATATTAATACGAATTAGTGGGCATTAAAGCCGTGGTATATAAATTGATGTAAAATGTATGTTTAATGTAAATTAATATTAAATAGTAAAATCTTATATACTTTATTGTGCTGTTTTGTAAAATATGCATTTGTTGCATGTATTATGTATTTTATTATTTTGGATATTTACATTTAATTTTTACTCTTAAATCAGATCAGTATTCACAACGGTAAATTTTATTTAATGTACACTAATACGCGTACTAATGTGTCTGATCGAATTTGTTAATAAAAAGTACAAGAATAAGATACAATTTAAGCATAAGACATAAAGAACGAAAACAAGTAACTTACTCTTAATGGCAAGCATTTTGGTTGGTGGAAATATGCCTAGTAGCGCGTATATGCTGTTTTCTGTAAGCTTTATTAATTCTAAGCAAAAGTAAAAGCGATCGTATTTATTATTAGGCGAGTTATATCGTGAGTTAATATAATCGAAAATCAGTAAAAAGATAAAACATTAAAAAAATAATTAGTAAACTTACTTGGTTGTTGACCGGTTGTAATCACTTCTTCTGCTATGTACGGAGGACCAGTACCAATGCTATTTTTAGCTATTATTTGGAAATTGTACGATGTGTCTGGTTTTAAATCAGATATAGTAACATTAGTGACTTCCCCCTTTGTACTCGCAATCTAAAAAACGTTAAAATAATGATTAATGCTGTGAACAATTAGTGTCTTACAATTAGTATATAGATAATGCGAATCATACTAACTTTTTGCCAAGTTTTCTTCGATGTTTCTTTCATTTCGATAATATATTTTATAATAGGAGTCCCGCCATCATTCTCCGGTGGTTCCCATTTTATTGTAAATAACGTTTTCGTCATTCCAAAAACTTGGAGTGGTCCCCTCGGTGGACCCGGTGTTTCTAATTATCAGACAAATAAAATGTATGTATATAAATATTTTATAACTAATTAATTTTTTTAATTATAAATATTTTATATTTAATTTTCTTAATATTCTTCTTTTTTTTATTTAATACAGAAAAAAATTTTTTTACCGAATGAAATTCTTGTTTGAATTGGTTCGGATTCCAAAGGATCTGAGAATCCGACCGAGTTTCTAACAACTATTCTGAATAGATAGTTGACGTCTTGTTGCAATTTCTGTACACAGAAATTCTCAACTTCTTTGTCGACATCGCCTACTTTTGTCCAAACTTTCTTATTCATTTCGCACTTCTCGATAGTATATCTTTCCAGTTCAACACCACCATCATCGATCGGTGGTCGCCATTCTATGGTGACACGATCTTGTCTAATTTCTTTCGCGATAATTGGTCCCTGTGGTTTGCTTGGCTTATCTGCAATATATATAAAATATGTACATCACAAACTTTAAATTTACTTTGAAACTTTCATCGCTGTCTGACTAATATGAAAAATTATCAACCTATAACACGAAGATGACATTCCATTGACGAGCTGCCGGCTTCGTTCGATGCTTTCACTGTATAGATAGCTGTGTCATTTCTGACGAGCGAAGAAATCATAATAATAGATGTATTTTTCTTAGTCTCAATAGAAATGCGCTTATCAATTATTGTCTTGTTATTTATCATCCACGTTACTTCTGGTTTTGGGAAACCACTAAAATAAATCTCGGCTTTCCATTTACTGCCAACTGTTAGTTTCTGCTTTCTTAAATTTTCGTCACAAGTAATCTTTGGAGATTCTTGAATTTTTAATTGACATGATGTTTCCGCCATTCCTACATCATTTTGGGCTTTAACTGTAAAAGTGGCCGAAGATGTCTCAGTGGTTTTTCGAATAATGTATTTAGCTACGTGGTTTTCGTATGTGATATCACTATTTTCGAATGCCTTGCCATCTTTCAACCTACAAAATGATTTTCAAAATACATGATTTACTCGAGCGTAGCAATTGACATATTTAGCTGCTAGTAATTAGATAAAAAATGAAATAATCAAAAATTACCATGTAATACGAGGTGTCGGTACACCACCAATTACGCAAGAAAGTGTAACAGCCTCCTCTAATCCAATAATGATACTTTTAAGTGCTTCAAGAATGGTCGGTGGCTCGGACGCTGATAACTTGGAAATTCTTAGATATGGCGTATTCAGCGATGCCTCTCCTGGTCCAGCTTCATTAACAGCTGTTACGCGGAAGGTATATTCCTTGTCGGTGATCAAGTTGGTTAATTTATATGTAGTGTCGATTATTGTCTCTGTGATTCTATTCCATCTTGAAATTAAATCATTTTTTTGGTTATAGATCAAATTGATATAAGGAAACGCGTGTTTAGATTTTTATTTTTTTCTTTAACAAGTCCACAAAATTTTGTATTACAAAATTACTTACAAAGTTACTGTCTTTTCCCGATATTCTAAAATGTACTCTATGATCGAGGAGTGTCCATCTGTATCTGGTTTCTTCCAATGAAGAGTAATGCTGTTGTCAGTTATTACAAGAGGTTCCGGAATTCCTGGTGCACTGGGTACCTCTGTAATGTGTGTATGTACCTTTTTTATTATTGTACTTCTTATTTTTATAATAAAATCGATGTTTCTCTCCGAAAATTATTCTGATTATTATATATCGATATATGTATATGTAATATACACAATATACAGAGTGTTCCCGGGTTAAATGGCCAAATTTGAAATACGTATTTAGGACCTCAAAACAAAGAAAAATTTCCTCTGAAAGAATTCTCGCAAACGCTTCGTTCAAGAGATATATTGACTTATTAAGTTACTGTAGGAATATTATAATGTCGAAATGTCGCTTTTTGCTTTTTTTTTAAAGTCGTAGGTCGTTGATAGTAGGCTTATGTTCGCAATGTAAACAAAGCTACTTTTATTCGTACGAAATAATTAAGTTATTACTTAGTTTATAATCAATAATTAACTAGAAGAAGAAAGCCATTTTACGGTCAAAGCTGCATGGATCACAGTGCTTATTATAATTGTGTGAATTTTATATACTGCGTATGTAGTCCCAACATAAATCGCGACGCTGATAGTTTTTCAGCATTGACGCATACATACTTACTACCACAGTAATATCACTTAGTTAAATTGACAAGCAATCTAACAATTTTTGATGCTTATAGCATCTTATTGGATCATAATAATATGTTGAAAAACATATATTAAATTTTAACAATGTAATGTTTAAGCAAATCTAATCTGTGAAAAATGAGATTGCGAAGAATATCACGAGTTGGCGTTTCGTCCCGGTTTCCACCACTGGACTCATCAGTAAAGCATTGTAATGGAAACCTACCTTAGACGCCTGTATAAGTTATTAATCGAGATTCTATATAAAGCGACATACGCGTATCTCAGCACTTGCGAGAAATTTTGCGAACATCGATAGACCTCTGATGGCGGGTTGACGTAGTAATATTTATCTAAAGTAAGAGAATAACGTCTTTTTTCAGGCTGACGTGATTTAACAAATACTAGAAACTTTTTAGGACCGTATAATTGATAAACAATAATAAACTAGAAGAAGAAAGCCATTTTACCGTCAAAGCTTAGTTTATATAATACTTCTTAAATTACAAAACTATAGGAATAAATAAATATCGAAATAATACAGGTTTAACTTCTTTATTGCTTTACAGTAATAACAAATTAATTATTAAATATTTTGTTAAAAATGACGGCCTTCGCAGCTTGGAGACAAGCATTACATCTATTGATGACAGAACGAGTAGCTGATTGGCATTGTATGGCTGGAATTTCATTGCACGCTTGCTCTATCTTCCGTTTTAATGATTGAAGGTAATTACGAATGAAAGGAGCTTTGTTTACATTGCGAACATAAGCCTACCAACAACCTATGACTTTCAAAACAAAGCAAAAAGCAACATTTCGACATTATAATATTCCTACAGTTCAGTAACTTAATAAGTCAAATGGGTGCATTCAGTACTACAATTGCTCACTGAGCGCTATCCATGAGCGCTCAGTGAGCGATTTCTACGTACTAGATGAAATGTTCTCTTGATAATGCTTGATAAATTACTGAGCGCTCAGTGAGCACTCTAGAATCGTGTATTGGATGCAAGTGCTTACTAGCTGCTTATTGAGAGCGCTCATCATTTTTCATCAATTTTGATGAGCGTAAATTTTTGTCGCTCACATTAATACTGAATACAAATGTTTATTTTATTTGCCACTTATACAATATTTTATAAACAATATTAATAAAAAAAACATTTGTATTCAGTATTAATGCAATCACAATAATTATTTTCTTAAATTCATGTATTATTTATGTAATAATAATTAAAAGATATGTTTAAAAAAATGAAGATTTTCTCGAGTAGTGTGAGTGACTATTATTAACACAATTGACTATACATGCCATTAACAATCATAAACATATAGTTGTGAAATCGAAACATTATTAAAAATTATATTATACACGTATTTAAATTATTATATTTAAATTATTGCCACAATCGTTTTTTTCTTTTAAACGACATCCACGTAGATCATTCTACTACCGTCCGTTTCTTTCTTTGCTTTCTTTTTCTTCCTCTTCTCTCTCCTCGCTTCTCTCTTTTCCCTCTTATTCTCTTTCCTTGCCTTCTCCTTCTTCAGTTTCCTGCCTTTCTAAATATTTAATACCATTATTAATATTTTTTACCAATACAATACCAAGAAATAAATGATTATATTAATACGTAATTTAGATGCAACTCAGTCGATTCT
>NW_017280233.1:558567-572941 GCF_001594065.2 Cyphomyrmex costatus | reverse complement strand
AATTCTTGGTCTAACTAAAGAAGTATGATTACTATTATTAGAGTGCTTCGTTTTTTTAATAAGACACAAGAAGATATCTTTTTTTTTTAAATTCTGCTGAAGATGGCTAAAATATATAGCCGAAACGTCCGGAATATGTAACAACGTTTTAATTACACCTATTGGAAATAGGAACATCGATGGATATTATTAAACTTAGTAAATAAATAAAAATTTTATATTTTTTTATTTATATTAACGTTGCGCACCACTTACCGCGCTGTCTCCTTATTGCCGATTTTAAATTTGTATTATATTGATTAAAATTTTTGAAAGAAGCCCATCGGCATTTAAAAGTACGCAGATGTACAAATTTTTTAAGCCCTTGAACGTTTAAATCCATCAAGCCGAATTTTGTCTGGAGGTCTGTCTGAGTTGACGTGGAATGTCCCATATATGTATATAATGTGGGTAATTATACCCCCACCTCTAATTTCGATAAAATTAGGCTCATTCGACGCGTTTTTGCATAAAACGAAAGAATTTGGCAGAGATAGAAGTCGTTCTGCCCCGCGAACCGAGATATATTATGCGTTAAGCTATATCCACACAAACTTGCATAACCGCATAAACATATGCATAATGAAAATTATCCAATCACATTTTAGGAGTAATTAGGCTAGAAACACACACTTTTGCATAACGCATAAAGCATGTGCATAAGGAATTTCATTGGCCCATTTTCTTATGCATGAGTCAATGGACCAATCAAATTCTTTATGTATATGGTTTATGCGTTATATAAAAGTCTGTGCTCCCCGCTTAAGAAACGTAATGAGACGCATACGCATAAAATCGAAATGCATGTAGAAGACATGGCGATTGTAGGACTGTGACAGATTTCCTAACCTGAATAGTCGCGACTTCAATGCTTAATATCTCGGTTCGCGGGGCAGAGCGACACTTATATTTCTGCCATATTCTTCCGTTTTATGCAAACACGCGTCGAATGAGTCTAATTTTATCGAAATCGGAGGTTACTTACAAGACTTATTTTTCTCTAGGGATATGATAACATTTTACGCTCACAAAGATGGTGACCGCTTACTGTGAGCAGCTAATGAGCGCTCGCATCTAATACACAATCCTAGGGTGCTCATTGAGCGCTCAGTGAGCGGTTGTAGTACTGAATGCACCCATATTTCTTGAACGAAGCGTTTGCGAGAATTCTTCAAGAGGAAATTTTTTTTTGTTTTGAGAGGTCCTAAATACGTATTTCAAATTTGGCCATTTAATCCGGGAACACCCTGTATATGTAAATATGTAAATACTTACGCACAACAATTACGTTGATTTCTATAGTATCCTCTCCATGTGGATTAGTTAATTTTAGATTATAATCACCACGATCTTTCTCTTGTATGTCTCTGATTATTAAAATGGCTGAACATTCATCAATGGACGGAATAATTCGTTTAGATTTTTTAAGAATACGATCATTGACGGTCCATTCATCAATTGGAATTGGCTTAGCTGTGAATTTCACAACAATATCAATGTCATCGCCTTTCATTGTTTTGTATTTTTTAAGCGTATCAAGATGAATTTTAGGCGATGTTTCGATAACTGCAATAGACACATAAATATATATATATTAATGAAATAATATCCAAATTACACAGGCCGACGTTTTAAGACTTTTTTTCTGCTGTTTGAATGAAAGATACCATTTCCGATGTATTTTTGTGCGCTGAATACGAATCCGTAATGAAATTGCTCTCATGTCAGGTTTTTGAGAAAAATGAGATTAAAGGATCCAATATGGCGGAAAAAATTATCGCAAAATATTGGATCCGTATTGGATCCATATTGGATCCGCCATTTTGAATTTCGAAAATTTGACTTCAGATTCGGATTTAGTGACTTTAAAAACCTTGCTACTAAATTCAACACACAGTTCTTAAAACTTTTTCTTTAAAACATTTTTGGCATAAAATGTTTTTCCTTGCATGACTATGGAGAAATTATCTTAGTGAAAAAGAAACGTACGGCGTTGAAAAAAAATGTATTTAAAAAATAAAAGTTGGCACTTTAAGATGGCAAAAGTAGAAAAAAACATTACTTTACTAGCAAAAAAATCACAAATATGTCAAAAAACGTCAATTTTGACACTTTTAATCTTGTACTTTTTTAAAAAATCTAACGTGATAGAGCAATCCCACGTAGCACACCAGCGCTTGTAAAGACCGAAGATTGCACCTCCCAAAACTGCTGTTAATTATGCACTTTTATTGCATGTGGATAACTCGGCTAATTTCAAGTCATATTGTAGACACTATACGACATGAAAAGTGCAATAAATGTGCTATAAAACTGTATTTATTTTGCGCTAATTATAATGCGCTTTTAAAGCGCTAAAAAGCTGCTAACGAATGCACCTGCATACGCGCTTTTTAAGCGCTACTGTGCTACGTGTGATTTTATTACTGGATTTGTGTTCAGCACGCAAAAATACATCGAAAATGATATCTTTTATTCATACAACAGAAACCACATCGGCCAGTGTTATTATAAAGATGTAATAACAAGAATAAAATCAATAAATTAGAACGAAGGTTAATAGCAAATTTGATTGGATGCTCTCAATGCACACTATTGCACATTAAAGCTATCATTTATAAATTGATATAAAGATATGTATTTACTGTTTATCTATAAACATAGAAATATGCAATACATTTTATTGTACCGTTAGATAAAACATGGATTTTTTAAATTTGGAATATTTATTACATTTTACCTTTAAGGTGCATTTTCATGCTGACGCTCGACGCTTGATTCGAGCACAGTATAAGGATATATAGTAGGGACAAGGCCCCGTTTTCGGTTCAGCCGCGCAGATTTGCTTGCGCATCGTAAAACGGCCATGTTTTTGGTAGCACTAATCCCGATCAAAGTAGAGAATCCATCGTATCTACGTTATAATCAAGAAGACTAGAACCAGGAGAGTAAACTAGCGTGGTGGGGGTAGGTCAAAAAACGTCCGCGGTTATTCATTCAATGCGCAGTGGCATTGCACATTGAATGAAAGTTTGCGCATGCGCGCGTCGGTTATAACCAAGAAGTCTTGTTCTTAACCTTTGCGTTATCAAGAAGTCTTCTTGGCGTTATATAGCCCAAAAAGGTTAGGGCTAGAGACGCTTTATTTTCCCCTCATCCGAGGGACACACTTAAAAAAGCAAAAAATCTTCTTAAACCATCTTAAACAGAATGTAAGTTGTAAAAAGAAATTATACTGTATATTAAATAACTTGTTTATAGGTAAATTCTGTATTGTATACAAATTCTGGAGTATGATTACAGTAATTTTTTTTTATTTACAGAATATTATTAATATTTCCGTCGTCATTGGAATAACATATATTGAAATATGTATGATTTTTAGTCTTCTTGAATCCAAAATTCAATTAAACAAAAATAAGGTTTGTTTGACATGCGCAGTCACGAATTGAAAACGACTATCAGAGCGACAGAGAGGACTAATGAAGCGCAAGAGTGGGGGAAATTATCCGCTGTCACTTTTTGGCCTACCCCCACTACCGATATTTGACCGAGTTTACTCTCCTGGTTCTAGTCTTCTTGGTTATAATAATGGAAAAACATAACCAAACTCAGTTAAGTGTTTATCGTGTCACACCATGGACCTAAGAGTAGACCTATGGACCTATCTAAAGTAGACCCATGGACCTATTTAATCATTTTATTATAATTTACTAAAATTAAAAAATTTTTATAGACAGTGGTTTCTAATACTATTGATACGGTACTTGGTAACCAGCAACATGGCGGAGCCTGAAAGTCCGGCTGAAAAAGATCAAAGGTGCCGACGCTGCTTATCTCTACTGTATCTGGAGACACGGTAGTGGCCTGGTTTACATCGTGCACTTGATATGCGTATCAGGTACTATATTCGTATCAAATTCGTACTATAAACATTTAGTACGCTCGATGTAAACGCTGTCGGATTATTTTCGTACGAGCGTATCAAGCAGGAGGATCGTACTAAACTGATACGCGCATCAAATGATACAAATGGCGATGTAAACGCATGAAACACATTTAATACGCGTACCAATTCTTTCACGATGGAAACCAGGCCAGTGTCTCGGCGCTAAGCCAGGTTTCCTTAGGGTGCAAACCCATGCAGCGGAATAGCGTAACGCGGAACGAGAGCAGAACCAATAACGAGCATTCCGTGTTTCTAGAAAATCTCGTGATTGGTTCTACTCTCGTTCCGCGTTACGCTATTCCGCTGCATGGGTTTGCACCCTTATACTGTGATTCGAGCGCACAGACTTCTATATATATTACTAGACTGCTAACTCCCTTAATACCATCATAGAGAATGGACTGCGCGATCCGTGTGTCAAAATGGTCAACAAAAATGAGAGAGAGAGAACGTGGAAGACGGCCATCTCCCTCTCATTCTCTCTTCCATTATACCATGGAATGGAAAAAGATAGAGATGGCCGTCTTCCACGGACCCTCTCTCTCATTTTCGTCGATACATTTTGATACTACATAGATACGGGATCGCGCAGTCCATTCTCTATGTCTTTGCTTAATACAAGCTTGTATAAAGTGGACCCTAAAATTTATAATGATCCTGCGCATGCGTCACGAACTACACCGAAGGAATGTAAAGCCGTAATCACACTACGGGTTGCGCGCTCTGTTGCGATTGAGATTACGGTTGAATGTTGGAAACTAATCAATCAGAGCAGAGCAGTTCCTGCTCTGATTGGTTAGTTTCCAACATACAACCGTAATCTCAATCGCAACAGAGCGCGCAACCCGTAGTGCGATTACGGCTTAACATGGCTATGTCCTGATTGCGATATTGCGAGTAGCCGTATTATAACCGTAGGTATGGTAAATGTTAAGAAGACCCCCTTCACCTTAACTTTTGATAAAAATATACTCAATTGATGTGGTTTTGCATGAAACGAAAGAATCTGGCAAAAAAAAGTGTCACTCTGCTTCGCGAACCAAGATATTAAGCGTTAAAGTTGATAACCATGTAGGTTAGTACATCTGTCACAGCTACGAAATTCATTACTTTAAAAATAAATTCGCTTTAATATTTAATATCTCGGTTCGCGAGGCAGAGCAAACTTTTTTCTGCCAGATTCCTTTGTTTCATGCAAGAACTCATCGATTGTATATTTTTATTAAAAGTTGTGATGAAGGGGCTTTTCTTAACATTTACCTATTATTACAGTATATGTACAACCACAATTTAAAAACCATTTTCAATTACGATGCTAGCAAAGTGTGCCTTTCCAACATTACAATACATTTCCAACGTTACAATACATAAAGTATTGATAAGCTGAGTTTTATTCAGTAAGAATTATTAGTTAACTTAAAGTATATTTATCAAAGTAAAATAATAAAAGGCAAATAAAAGAGCCGATAACATAACAAAACTAAAACTTTAATTTAAATATAATGTAGCTACTATACAACAAATGTTTCTATTCCGATCGGGTCATTTTCAATGTTACAATATTTACCTAGGTTAATTGTCAAAATACGTATGAGCGTGCTAATGTATGTATGCGCATGTGTCACACGAGTCACGCGGTGCGGTTCTTGACGCATGCGTATAATGCACAATCGAAATTGGGGTCCACTTTTTCAAACAAGTTAGCAGTCTAGTAGTATATATGTATAGAAGTCTGTGTTCGAGCGTCAAAACTATAGTCACGTGATCGGCTACATATGTGAAAGGGGAAGTAGCATCAAATGTGCGAGCGTCAAGCGTCACAACGTCTGCAATATTTTCTCGATGTTGTGACAACGAAGTCAACTGACTACTGATAGCATAAACGAGGTTATTAAAATTTTATTGTGATTGTTTTATTTACTTGATTTTCAATTCATACTTAATCTTTAGTTGTGCGAAATAATTAATATTTTTTTCTATAATAAAAAGCTGCTTTCAATTATGTATTTTTTATTGCAGTGACTGATATTTTCGACGATTTACAAAGATACTTACAAAATCCTGACTACCGACTGAATACTGAATGACTAAAACAAGCGTCAAACGTAAAAGCTCAACTCAGTTGAGCTCTGGCGTTTTTGGCGCTGCTTCTAGCGCGGGAATCCAAGTATCAAACACATGACCAATTTTGACGCCAGAAATGAACGTCGAGCGTCAGCATGAAAATGCACCTTTATATTCAGATTAAATTAGTGTACAATGGCTTCATATACACACCAGTGCCTTCAATCGAATTTGCCATAATACTATTGAAAATACCTCATGCACATCCACATGTATGTACGCAAAATCTATTTTAAATTATTATATACAATATCCCACATAACAAAGTTTTTCCTAAGGATATCCTAATTTGATCAGATTGATCCCATGTTGATCCAAAGCTTTAAGTCATCCATAGGATTAGCTGAGGACATTTGTAATTGTCATTGTACTAATATAAAGCATCTTTAGAATATCCTATTTTGATCGGAAAAAAATATATTGATAAATTGCATTTTTTAACTTTCGATACATATATAACATACAACATGTATTTTATATATTATAAGAGGTATACCTTTGCAATTTAATTGTTAATTTTTAAATATATATCTATTTATAGATATCCCACATGGCAATACCGCCAAGGAATGTCCTCAAGACGTTCAAAGAATGTCCGTTGAACTTCCTAAGAACGTTTTCAGGATGTCTCTTTATCCTCTGGATGTTTTAAGGATGTTCCTAGGATATTTCGCAATAATGAATTGTTATACCGCTCAGGGCATAAAATATTATAATTTCGGGTCAATACTACTTTCAATACTACTATACATTAAATTTTTTCCTTAGAACAGAAATGTGAAAAATGAAATCATGTTATTTACAAAAAGTAAATAAGGAAATAAATTTGTACCGCTAAATAAAAAAATTTACAATATTTTGTTCATTTAATAAAAAAAATTGTATTTTGTTGCTATTACAAAATAAGTGTTCTTTTTAGTAATTTTAACAAAATAATCTGTTTGCGTAGACAAAATATTTTTATTAAAAGTATATATGGACAATTCGAAACATCTCTGTCAATAAGGTAACAGTGGAGCAGTACGTTAGGTGAACGACTCAGAACTGGACCGTGGATTACGGGTTCGAATCCTATCAGGTTTAAAAGTTTTTTCCTAGGTATTATTTTTTAAGGTAACAGTGGAGCAGTACGTTAGGTGAACGACTCAGAACTGGACCGTGGATTGAGTCACGGGTTCGAATCCTATCAGGTTTAAAAGTTTTTTCCTAGGTATTATTTCAGCAGTTAAGGAGAGAACACAAATGATGGAGAAAGAAGAAATCTAATTAATAAGAACTGCTGTAACTTTTTTGTTTTTCTTAAACATCCTAAAAATATTTTAAGATATCCGCTGGATAAAGACACGACGAAATTTGGTTATTCAGAAACATCCTAATGATATTTAAACGATGATGTCCTATGGATGTAGAATAAGCAGACGTACGAACATCCTCAGCATATCCTAAATACCTCCTAAGTTTATTCAGATACGTACTCAGGATGTTTGAAAATCCCTTGACATACATCCGTAAGATGTACCTAGGATCAATTTTTACTATGTGGGATATGCTTAAAGAAAATATTATACACAATCTTATAAAATTTACCTTCAATTTTTAATTGTGATGATGTTTTTACATTGGCAATTGCAGCAGTATATTCAGCAATATCTTCGGTCGTGCAATTTCTAACAATGAACTTTTTAATATTTCCTTCGTCGATAACATTATATTTTGACGATTGTGCACAATCGATCGTTTCATTTTTCCTACACAAATTTTCCGTAAGTTATATGTATATACTATACATATTAGTTTCAATTTTATTAATAGTAATTGTTAAAGAAATAAAAAAACTTTTTTAAATATATTTTTTTATCTTGATAAAAAACTTACTTTAACCATGTTACTAATACATCAGCACGCGATAATTCAATAAGAAAAGTTGCATCAGTGTTGAGAGGCACTAAAGTAATATTTGGCAATTTTTTAATAAAATCTACTTCGGATTCTTCAACTGTCAGTCTGGCTGATGAAGTTTGATTGCCAACTTGACAAGAGTAGATTCCTGCATCTTCCACTTCAGTGTCGTAGATTTTTAATTTCTGTCTTTTGCCATCGATTGACAATCGCACATGCTCAGAAAATTGCAATTCTTGTCCGTCTTTGAACCAGCGTACCAGAGCATCACCTTTTGTTAATTCTATGTCGAAAGTTCCTTTCTCCCCTGTAGCTATAGTTAAGTCTTGCATTTTGATAATAATTTCTGGTGGTAATTCGACAACTGTAACTTCCGCTGTACATTCTTGATCCAGAAGAGCGCAGGTGTACTCGCCTTCGTCATGAACCGATGCGTTTCTGATGTAAAGTTTCCTTATGGTACCATCTTTCATGAATACTAGTTTTTCTTTGTTTGGCATTAATAATTCGCCATCTTTTCGCCATGTAACATCGGCCGTTTGAGATGTGATTTCAACTTCTAAAATCGCTACATCGCGTTCTTTTACCTCGAAATCCTGCAACTTCTTAATAAATTCTGGCTTGGTAGCTTTAACAATAACGTTGCTAAATGTCATTTGGTTCTTGACAGTACATTTGTATGTTCCTGCATCAGAAAGACTACTTTTCTTAATAAGTAACTTGTGTAGGCGTCCTTCTTGGATTACCTCACGATGATCCATTCCGCTGATTTCCTTGTCATTGTGCCACCATACCGTAGAAACAGTGTGGGATGTCTCACAGTTCAATTCTAGAGTTTTGTATTCGTTGACTGTAATTTCATTTTGCAAGTTTCTTGTGAAAAAAACTTTGGCAACATCTACAGTGACTTTTGCACCGTGCGATACTTTTCCGACTGGATTACTAGCGACACATTTATAATCTCCAGCATCTACTTCAGAGTCTGCATTTTTAATTTCAAGCAGAATGTTCTCACCATCATAATTTTCTATGATATTGATGGATTTATCAAGTAGCTTGTTGTTTCTAAGCCAAATAACTTCGGGAACAGGATTACCAGTAACTTTGGCAATTAACTTAAAAGTACCTTTTTCCGGAACGATTACTTCTTGGAAACGTTTGGTGAATAATGGTGGTTCTGGAGCACCACTTGGTACTTCTGAATTTCATAAATATAACAGAAGTATTACAATAAAGAATTTTATATGCAAAAAAATTATATTTACATTAAACAAGTAGCAGCATAGCAATAATAAATACATATCATACCCTTAACAAACAAGACACGCTTGTCATTTATACTATGTTGAAAGTTAATGTTGACTTGTGATATGGAGTTAACTGAAAGCATATTAGTAAAAAGCATTTGTAAGAGCAACCGACAATAAGCTGACATATCTCTCTCGCCTGAGAAGACATTAAAATAAAATAAAATTTAGTTTTTTTCAATTTATATTTTATTTACGTCTATATATTAGCTACTGCAAATGCCAATTATTGAAGAAGCAAATGAATACAAGGTGAGGCATTTAAAACAGCTCATCCAAATAATTCGCTTGTTGCAGAGCTGTTAATTTTGATTGTGAGGCACAGCACCTTGCTGCGCGCGCCGTCGCGTGACGTATGTACACAAGGAAAGGAATAGGAGCGCCGTATATGTGTGCGTTCGGACTCTTTGATTATATAAGTACAGTATAAGTACATACAGTAGGTCGACTCTGTGACGGCACCTTTGATCTGAAGAGAAATGGTCGGCCATGATGTTGAGTGTGCAGCGCGGACACACAATTTGAATACTAATCTATATATATCGCACACGATATCTGCTTCTTTTCTTCATATTTGATGCAATGCCCGCGAAAATCGCTCGACCGGTTTCCGGGCGCCTGCATCTACGGCGTCGTCACGTCGCAATAACGCGCGTCATGAGAGCTCTAGTCGTCAAAAGGTGCAAAATGACGAACAATCGACGAGCTCATCTGCGGACACGCATCTGTGTGGTGCGATGCACAGTCAAAGTTGGTAAGACTTTCAAAAATATACAATGGAAAGCACCCGAACCGAAACGCGTCCGTAAGGTCGGATGGTTCGTCGGAACTGACTTATCGTCCTTGTAAACCCGTGTCGACCTGTGTTCCACGAGACGAAAACAGACGAGAATCTCTATAAGCCGCCATATTATTGAGTGTGCATTTCCGTCATGCGCGAGTGACAATCATTTCGCGGATTTTAGCCTCAGTCAACCTACTGTATGTACTTATACCACAGTATAACCATACCCAGTAGCGACACTGAGTGTCGGCATCTTTGATGTAGTAGGTTCCAGGTCACGTGGTATACCGCCATATTGTTAAATGTATCGGCGCTGCGATTAAAATGTATGCATGGAAATATAGCACAAGACTTCTCCTCCCTTCTCATCCCTTTTCATGTCTCCTCATTACTTCTTATTTTTTTAATTTTGTAATATACGTGCAATATCGGATGTTAGATTATTTGTGTCTTCATATGTACGTATAAATATAATTAAAAAAATATTTTAATAAATATGCAACATTCGATTTGAGTGATAATAATCTGAAGAAGATACATCAATATCAGGTAGGCATTTTAATGATGATTATATTACTCTTTTCTAGTAAAATAACGATCAATTTATTATTATTAATTTCAAGAAACGAAAGTCACATGAAGAACATGTCATGAAACTGTAAATTGAGGTTACCTGTAATACTTGTACTCTGGACGCATCCATATTGTTAAATGTACAAATTCACGCAAGCGTACTGAAATTTGGTCAAGGTCAAACCGGCTAGTGTCGCTACTGGGTATGGTTATACTGTGCTTATACTGTGATATAAGTATGGATTGCCAGTGGCTGCATATCCTATAGCAAAATCAAGTGAAAAGTGTTGCAAAGTGTAACGATTTTTGATTAATCACAATCCACGCCAAAATTCAAATCAACTATCTTAACCAAATTGTATCTCTAAATTTTTTTTTAGTAAAATCATACTCCAAAAGACGTGTTTTTGCACGAAACGAACAAGTGTAGCAGAAAAAAAAGCGTTCTACCCGCGAAGCGAGATATTAATTGTTAAAGTTAACACGGCTTATCAATTTTCGTGTATCACCTTTTATTAATTATATATTTATAGTTTTAACGTTGTATATAATATATAAATATATGTGTAAATAGAATATATAAATTTTTACATTAATTTCTCATGTATCTAAAAAAGCTTATGGTTTCATTCTTATAGCGTTTTCGAATGGAGCGGGTTTGAACCCGATCCGGGTCGGATCTTTGATGTCACATGCTCTATTTCGATTTCTGATTGGACGAGGTCATGATATTTTTAGATCAAACATAGGGTAACCGATCCGGTCGGGTTCAAACCCACTCCGTTCGAAAACGCTATGACACTGTTCCTTATTTTTGTTCTGCATGCTACTATAATTTGCCACGAAATAATTAATAAGTGAGCATATTCATAATTTTTTCAAGAAACCTTGATTTTTTAATAAAACCTTATCTTCTTTAGTCAAAGCTCGTCTTTGTTCTGTTAGAGAGAAATATTCAGTTCGCTCTTTGCTGTTTGCTATAGTTTTGTGCTTTAGTTCTTGGTTGCTAATGGCGCTACTGTTTGGCAACAAGTACAAAGTTGACTACTGGCAGTCTACACTTATATAGTCAAAGCTCGGACTCTTCGACTAGCGTCGGCACTAGCAGACCAGTGCGCTGTCTGTTTTACTATGCTTGCTGTTATAGCGTTTTTCACTGGGCCGCACTCTGTGTGCACCAAAAATTCGTATAGTGTCAGCAACACTGCACAAGGTTCTCAAAAGTGCAAGTTTCTTGCATTCCTAGCTGAATATGATCTCGGTACGGTTACAGTGCACATTTTGCCACTATGTTTGAATATTCGTTATGGAAGGATTTAGCATTAATTTCAAAGTCAATAATGACATACTGAAACTTATTGTTTGATATAATAAAAATAATAAGAAGAACAAAAATAAAATAAAAACTAATTAAAAGTATAATTTTCTTACAAGAGCTACTAAAAAACGTTTTTTACTATTATTTTTATTTTTTAACAATTTTATCATAGCGTTGACATTTATATTATGTACCAAATTTTTAAAATTATAAGTTATGTTAACATTGAAAATGACTCGAACGAGATATAAATATTTGTTTAAATTTATCTTATTTATTTTTAATAATATAGCATTAAAGACATTGTTTGGTTCTTACAATGTATTGTTTTAATTTTCTCATTGTTTTTCTTCGAAAAAATAAAGTTTGGATAAATGTAAAAAATTGCTCATGTATAATTACATAATAATATTATGCATGAGCCAATTTTTTACATTACTTCAAACTTTATTTTTTTTAATAGAAATATTACAAAAATTATATATATTATTTTTGGTAATAGTTCACTTTAGGGGAGCCACCTCCAATGACCTTGACCTTGACATATGTTGTCAAGGTCATGTCCCTGAGTAACTTCCAACAAGTTTTAGCCGTCGCTCGCCCTTCGTTAAAAAGTTATTGACAATCATAGTTTTAAAATTAACATATGATGTATAATTCATGTATGCTATTAAGTACTGTGGCGTCGAGTGGCTCACCCCTCTGTGCGATTGACTCGCGATTTGTAGACCCGAGTTCAATCCCACGTGCGCCCAAACGCGATGATTTTTCGCGTTTAATGAGCCAAAAAATGGCTCCACCTGGTGATCAAAAGATCTATGATCATCAGCGCCGTTCGGATTCGGCGTTAAAAACTGTAGGTCCTATACATCAGTAGTATACATATCAGTAGATATTTGTCTCTAATATCTAACTGAGGTAGGATTCTGTGGACCAATCACCCACAAATCAGAAAAACTATCTGATTCGAGAAACGAATATAGGCCTCGGACAAAAGAGGTCTATAGACGTCCTATGCTCCACATAAGGAGATAAAAGGTGTCGTTCGTTCTATTAAGTACTATTCTACACCTTTCCTTGTTCAAGAACGTTAAACTTCTCACGCGAAGTAACTTTTACCCTCCCCCCCCTCTGCACAGCGGCACACGACTTCTACGATTGTACTGTTGCTATGATAGTACTGTCGGGGCAGACCTCTGTCGACGGTGTGGGTGCGGGGGGAGGGGCCGAAGGTCACCCCCTTGTGAGAGATTAACACTGATATGACTGCAGTTTCGAATAAATGCTCGTCATGATCGTACCAACGTTTGTGGATCTACAAGGATTCGTTGTAGACAAGAAATTTATCGTCAAGGAGGTAGCGGTGCTGAGAAGAGGAACTGTTATCACACACTACATTTTTTCATGTCCTATACCATGAAAACTGACAAGATCCGACAAATCTTGCGCTTCCTGGTTGAGTGCTTATCACCATGGTTTGCGATGGGAAGACGGGATGGTCCCGTACAGCATGGCGAAACGTCTAATTACAGAGGCTGTAACAGAAGACGATGAAGCTCTCGTATATGTAAAAGGACTTGAAGAACGACAATGGCTAGTTGACATTCTCGATTGCGATAATGCGAGTGAAATAAAACGTAATTTTTCAAATTTTTTAACGAAGGGCGAGCGACGGCTCAAACTTGTTGAAGGTTACTCAGGGTCATGACCTTGACAACATATGTCAAGGTCAAGGTTATTGGAGGTGTTTCCCCTAAAGTAAACAATTACCTTATTTTTTTATGTTTTCTCATTATTATTATTTTTCTTGTACTAATCAATAGTTTTACAAAAAAAAGAATGATATATGTATATATATGGACATATTTCATACATAATTATATGTTTGTACATATAAATACGTATGTTCATATATGAAAAATTTTTACCTGAATACTTTTGTTTCACGTAATATCATAATCTGCAAAAATAATGAAATATAGCTATCTGATAGCTGTTCGATAGCTGTTCAATAGCTGTTTATAGCAGTTTGATAGCCGTTCCGTAGCTGTTAAATAGCTGTTTAGAGTGTACCGATAGCTTTTTGATAGCTGTTTGATAGCTGTTCGATAGCTGTTCGATAGCCGTTCGATAGCTGTTCAATAGCTGTTCATAGCTATTCGGTAGCTGTTCCATAGCTGTTCCATAGCTGTTTAATATATACATAATATGTGCTTCAAATGCTGCAATGGATAAAATGCTGAAGTTTCTTCGTGGAATCGTTGAGCGCGATATCTACTCGTATACTTTTTTAGCTGAGGTTTTGGTAAACAGATAACTCATGAAAATGTGAAATAAGGTGCCCGTATCGTCATTAAGTGCAGATTGAGCACGTTATTGTC
>NW_017280233.1:520261-558522 GCF_001594065.2 Cyphomyrmex costatus | reverse complement strand
TTTTTTGACTAAGATATAAATCTTTAGCCGAGGCATTGCACTTTTGCATGGAGACACTGAACTTTGAAAATGTTGATGCTGCGGTCTCTTTTAAAATGTCATTTTATCACGTACAACTTCAGTATAAATTCTCGATCATCCCCGCGGTCCATCAGTCTCTTAAACGCTATTCTGTCAGTTCAGTCAATTATCGTGTCTATAAAAGAAGAGCAAAAAAAAAACAAAATGGAGAACATCAATAATTTAGTTAACAATATTGCTAATATCAACATGCAGGCTAGTCTGTTCAAAATTAAAAGTGATAATTTGGTGATCAGAGGACGCAATCCCCAAAGAGCCGTGACATGCGCTGGGCAGCGAACACTAGATACGCTGTCTGTAAATACAGACCTCAGTGCGGATAATCAGCTGCTAGAAAAAATGTAAGTTTAAAGTATTATTTCCATATCTAATTAATTAATTGATTAGTATTCGATTCTGTTTGACCCGTTAGAGTTATGATTATCATGTGCGTCGGTCACTAAGTGATACATGGTGATACATTCGATCCAATGCACCAGTCACTAACCATGGAGTCACAAATAGGGCAAAATTAAAATCAAGCGTTCAAAGAGCCGTGACATGCGCTGGGCAGCGAACACTAGATACGCTGTCTGTAAATACAGACCTCAGTGCGGATAATCAGCTGCTAGAAAAAATGTAAGTTTAAAGTATTATTTCCATATCTAATTAATTAATTGATTAGTATTCGATTCTGTTTGACCCGTTAGAGTTATGATTAAAATAATTTATTAATTTTTCTCTTCCTATTTTTGAGTTGATATTTTTCGATTGATTCGGATTATTGATTTATATTTATATTCTTTTATTCCAGACATGGTACAGTTAATATGTAACGATGCACTCCGCAATGCATCGTTCCGACGATACCAGCCGCCAGAAACATTTCATATTTCGCGATATTAGAATTACCGCCGTCGACAGTAACTATCGCCGCTCCGAACGAACGCGTCCGAAGATCGCCGAACGATCTGCGCTTCGCGCTATCCGCCGCTCCGACCGAACGCGACCGAACATCGCCGATCGACAATCCCCTCCGCAGGAATTGCCGACCGCCAAGCGATAACGGAAAAGACCGTAATCAAACGAGCGGGAGCAATAATTAGTATATAACGCTTAATTATTGCTCTGGGAGCTCTCTTCTATCCTAACCGCAGCTCCATTACGAACTCCGCACCGAATCCTAGCTCCGGTGATCCGACGCGAAAAGGGGATCAAGTGTTCTTGGTCTCCGTCAAGCGTCCTTGACAGTCGATCACCAAATTTCCTGATCCGCTGGCCGTACGACGCGAAAAGGGGGTAAAGCGTTCTTTGCCTCCGTCAAGCGTTCTTGACAGCCGTACGCCAGTATCCTAGACTTAGCGCACCGACGAGAAAAGGGGGTGAAGTGTTCTTCGCCTCCGCTAAGCGTTCTTGGCAGTCGGGCGCTGGAGTATCTGTGCCTTCTACAATCCGCGAAGCGTCCCTCATTGCATAGAGGGAACGCCCACCGCGTCATCCGCGCCGCGACCGTCTTCCGCCGCTGGCGTATACTCCGCGTCCGCGATTTCCGCGCCCGTATTGGGATTTAAAGATCCCCACGCGTTATCCGCCGTACTCGCGCCGTAATTTACATTTCTAGTTTTTCTGTTCATGCCATCCGTAATATTTTCGTTTTTCTATCTGCGCTTTGTTGTTTTTCTGTACGCGTCTTGTATCCGTCTCGTCTACTTGCCGTCTCGACACGACACACATACACCTGCGTACACCGACACACGACACACACCTGTTTATCATTCACACACACACACGCACACATACACACACATTTGTAAATATACACGATACACGCAATAAACGTTTCTGTCTCTGGTCTTAGATTACTGTCTAATTATTAGTTTCTGCATTCTCTCTTCCCGTGCGAACTTTTTTCGCGACTAGCGAAATTTACGACGAGCTGATCCGCGCGGAAATTAGGTTGTTTCACCACTTCAACAAAATTTTTGATCTTTGGAACTTTTCGCGAAACTTTGGAAATAATTCCTCTTTATCACTGTTAGATAATAAAGAAAGTAAATCTAGCAGTCCAAATACTAATTGATCATCTCGCTCAGCTATATTGTATTGACCTGGCATTGTCTCTCAGAGCTCGTGCTGAATTCATGCACTAATGTGCAAAAATGCGGCACTAGGATTTTCAGTGAAACAGCGCGCACCGTTTACATGCGCATCAAAACGTTCAGTGAACACGCTGCTCTCGTCAAGTGCTCACTCAGTGCGCACTAGTGCAATCAGTGAAAAATGCTATTAATTGCTATTAATGCTATTTAATCAATTAATCAGAGTCTCTTATTTCACAGAAAGGAAAGAAATGAAGATTGGTCCATTTTCTTATACGTTATGTATTATGCGTTATGCAAGATTCGCTTTAGCGTTGTTACTAAAAGTGTATGCGACAGTCTTATGGCACATAAAAAGACGTAAGGCGTGATAAATAAAATGTGAGCAGTAAATAATCACAGCAGCATAGGCACCGACTTGTGAAAAATATGAGGGGGGAGGGGGCCGAAAAAGGATGTCAAAGAAATTTTTTTTTCCCGATCTTTTCTTTCTCGGTACTTACATTACATTTACTGATATTTGGTCTGTTTGTCTTGCTTAAGCCCAAGACACAATGCGAGGGAAGTAATAGCGATAACACAGTTTCAACCTATCAAAAACTGTGTATTTCGGTATATCCGATTTTTGATAAGTTGAAACTGTGTTATTCCTATTGTTATCACTATTCCCTCGCATTGTGTCTTGGGCTTTACACTTTTTACACTAAACATCTTTGTTTTTTTCTCTTCGACGAATATATATATTTATCTCATTTTAAGTGTAAAAGTGTAAGGCGAGAAACACAGACTTTTGCATAACGCATAAAGCATATGCATACGGAATTTCATTGGCCCATTTTCTTATGCATGAGTCAATGGACCAATCAAATTCTTTATGTATATGGTTTATGCGTTATGCAAAAGTCTGTACTCCCCGCTTAAGCAAATCGTAAACAAGGCGAACAGACCTATTGCGATACTTTCATTACAGTGTATGTACATAATATTACTTCTACGTACGCAGTCTTTCTATTCCGAGTACGAAGTTAGCGCGCCAATTTTCAGTGCGGTTTATAGATTCATTTGCAACAGCATTTACATCTAATTGCATTGTTTCTACATGTATATGTAAAATATTTAAATATTTTAATCTTTGTTGCGTTACAGAACTTCGTATATACGTTAATAATCTCTTTAAGCTGATTCTAAAGTCGTCCTGTTTTATTACGATTATATTTGAGGAGAAAGATCCGAATTAGCTTTACGGATTGCAAAATCCTTTTTCAGAATAAAAGTACGCACGAAAAACTATACTGGAAACCCTAATTTCACTATAAAATCGGAAAAAAATTAAAAAATTCACTTTTTCTGGCAAAGTAGGATCACGTTCAATACCTGTTTTTACTGATGCTCTACAACACCATCTATTTCAAGACGGCGCAACTACTTTTAAACGCAATTTTTGCTCTGTCAAACTCTGTTGACGTTCCGAATCCTCGCATAGATCGTGATTTCTATTTGAAAAGAAATATTTTTTTCTACGCATTTAATCTTGGTTCCGCAAACTCAGGATTGTTCGTACAAGTCATTTCAATACTGCAAGACGCTTATTTGCAATCTGCGATCTCTAAAACTTTTATATTAAGTGAATGTGTGTTAACTTCAAGTGACAGCTGTACGTGTCAGAAAAAGTGAATTTTTTTTTCCGATTTTCTAGTGAAATTAGGGTTTCCAGTATAGTTTTTCATGCGTACTTTTATTCTGTGAAAGGATTTTGCAATCCGTAAAGCCAATTCGGATATTTCTCTTCAAATAGAATTATGATAAAACAGGACGACTTTAGCATCCCCTTAAGGAAGAAAATGAACACTCGGCTGTACATGTACTTACAGGAATCGTTAAAATTATTTTTTCAAACTTCACCAACTCTGGCAATAAATTTGCTATATGTCGTTCCTGCTGTAGCAAACAAACTATAATTAGCAAAACTCGTTATTGATTCCGTACACGAGGTTTTAATTCGCCGCGCCAACATTATATATAGCGTATTACGTGATGTGGTCGTCGCTTTCTTGCAGTGTTGATTACAGAAATTATTTGCGATTGTAAAAAAATTATTGGGAGGCCAAAACTACTATGCTCCCCTGTAGCCGGTGCCTATGCACAGTAGAAATACGTATTATGATGAGGTCAGCAGTAGCGAGTACAAAAAATGTTAATTTGTTTACTATTCATTTCTTACTCCTTACATTTTTTATATGTTATAGTCTTAAAGCGAAACATTGAAATGTTGCAATGCAAAGAGGTTATTGATCTTACTCTCAACAGTCAATGTAGCCCGAGTTTCAACTTTGCCTATATCATTGATAGCTGTAACCGAATATTCTCCACTATCTACTAATTGAGGTTGGATCAAGTTTAATGTATTAACATGTCCGTCTTGCTTTAATTGCGAGTCCTTTACTGGTTTTCCGTCTTTGTACCATGTTATTTTCGGTGATGGATTACCGACTATTTGAGTCGATAAAACAACAGTCTCACCTTCTTTAACTATATAGGATTGTAATGGTTCTAAAATTTCAGGTGGTTCACTCTTTCCAGTTTTCACCTGTTCCATCAGAAGATGTATTAATTATACGTTATGTGTAAACATGTATTTATAAATATATTGTCGACTAACCTTTATAGGGATCTCGATAGTAGCCTCGCCTTCTCTGTTTTTAGCAATTATTTTATATCTTCCCTCTTGCTTCTTTTGAATTTTAGTGAAGCTTATAACACTGCAGTACATATGCATATCACTTTCAAATGCAATATTAATGTTCTGTTGACTAACTACTGGTATGTCTTTATGGTGCCATGTTATTTCTGGTTCCGGTATAGCGACTAATCGACATTCCAGTATTACATCATCACCTTCATGTACATATTTCGCTTTTGGCTTTCGGGAAAATGTAGGTGGTATACCCTCTAATATATCGGCTAAAGATGATTCTCTAAATAATTCAAAAATAATAATTAAGACTTATATAATTAGAAAACAAAATATAATACAATATAATATAAAAGTTATAATTATAATTAAAATAAATAGTTATAATTATAATTTTTATATTTTATTGTATTATATATATAAAAAGTATAAGGTTTGTAAAACATAAATATAGTATTCATTAGATAATATATGTATAATTATTAAAAATACACGGTCGATCTTGTACTATGCACGCTACATGTTTTCTAAGCGTCTAGACACTATCGTGTCTTTGAATATTACGCATGTTTTGTATACTGTAATTATTATGTAATAGAAGATAGCCGTTAATACTGACATTGGTCTTCTAAAAAGATACTCTTTCCCTTATTTCTCGGAAACTAATTTTTCATATTGCACTTTGTGGCGGCTGAATCGTCATAATTTGAGTCGCCTGTGCATGCGCTCGATCGGCGCCATCCCTGAAGCGCTAGTGTCGGCGTTTGCGTGGCGCCGGACTCGACGCCCACCCGGCGCGAGTTCCGACCGCCGCCTCATGAGGGCTACGCGGTTAAGCAATAACTCGGAAGCAAGATCACCTCGCACGAATATAAATAGGGTACAGCAGGACTATCCAACATTAGAGATGGGAAAAACCATTCTTTTTAGTGAACTAGTTAATACGAACTAGTTCACTGAAAAGATCCGTTCGTCAAAACAGTTCGTCGCGAACTACTCGCCCAAAATTTTTCACATGCGTTGTATTACTGGGTACGCATTAATGGCTTGAGTTAGAGTTCTAGATTTATCAAAGAAGTGCGACCGGTGTTAAGCGTCCTGATTAGCCATCGTAATGGCCAGTTATGAGACTGATTTCTTGATATTACAATTAGCTTCGAACGTATGCATAGAGATAGTCTATAGACTATTAGTTACAGCACACACTTTTGCCTGACGCATAACGGTAGATTTTCACGAGCTAGTCAAACAGTTCAGCGATAAAAAAAGTCAAAATTGACGAATATCAAACGTCAATTTGGATCCTTTTTGTCACTGAAACAGCTAGTTTGAGCAGCTTGTGAAATTGTACTTTAATAAAGTCCGTTCTACAATAAGTCGGGAGCCGTTGTCGTATGCCGTAAGAAATTGGCCAATCACAGTTGAAAAAAATCGACCCTGATTGGTTAATTTTTTACGTCACGACATCCGACGCCGACATACGACGTATTGTAGAACAGGCCTAATTGTTTCAGTTGCCAGTTTGACATTTGTCGTTGATTGATAAAGTAGTTGATCTACATAATTTGAGAATTGAGAGGCCTGATTTTATAAGGGGATACCCGTGGATTTCGTGGAATAAGTATTGTCCGCAGGGCTAATTTTGGACATCGCTCTAATTTAAATTTTGATGACTGATTCTTGTAGAAAATTTGGTAATTGTTCACTTTAGGGGACCCAGGTCCTATAACCTTGACCTTGACATTATCAAGGCCGTGATTCCGAGCAACTTTGCCGTAACAACTAGGTGGCGGTCTGTTATAGTTTTTGAGATATTAAGCGTTGAAGTTATTTTGAAATGTGAAAAGTGAAACCTACTGTATTCATGCGAAGCGAAGCAACTCTTACTCCACCTTTTCTTCTGCGAATGAGCTCGCAACTTCCATGTCGCTTTATATTGTAAAGTGTACGACTGTACGCATGAATACAATAGGTTCTGCTCCCCCCCCGCAAGAGGGGGGCTCCACTACTGTTAAAAATAATCTAACCCAACCCATTTAGTGATGTATAGTAGCTGTCGCTTCGCGTAGAAAGTCGAAATTTATGCGCAATGGTACAACCATAGAAGTATGTTCGCATAGAAAGTCATATGCCTGTACTGTTGTGCATGGATTTCAACCTTCTACGCGAAGCGACAGCTTCGATACACCACTAAATGGGTTGGGTTATTTTTAACAGTAGTGGAGCCCCCCTGCGAGTAGGAGCGGAACTTACTGTATTCTGGACTATTGAATACGCATAATATTAACTATTGATAGTATACAATAGTCCAGACTATTGAGTCTGAATATCTCAAAAATTATAAGAGTCACCTAGTTGTTAACCCATTAAGGACCAAATGTATATAAATTTAACATGAAGTTTGACAGTACTTTTTTGTATTAAAATGCAATGAAAAAATTTTTGGAATGGACGTTTTTTACTGCCCAAACCCCGCTCTTTCGAATGGTGTATCGCAAATTGCTGCAAATTTAAAAATAAACAAACTACGAGCATTTATTTAACAAAAATCACGATTTTTTTTAGGTTTTCTTTTCACTTATCGTAATTTTTTTTATTATTATCCGTATCAGAATATCTCAGATGGGTATAAATTTCGCGTCAAAAATGTTTAGGCTAGAAGGTAGCAGTAATAAAAAAAGAATTTTTTCAAAATGGCGGCTTAAAAATGGCTACTAAAGTCGATTTTTTTTTCAAAATCATAGTCGCGTGTACTCAATCGACTGACTCGAATGAAATCACTTTAAACTTGGTACCCGGAGGTTTTTAGGGTCGCTGATTCCGAATTTGAAGTTAGTTTTTCAAAAATCAAAATGGCGGATCCAATATGGAGGACGAATTTATGGAAATCGATCGAAATTACTTCAAACTTGGTACCCGGGGGTTTTTGGGCTCACTGATTCCGAATTTAAAGTTAGTTTTTCAAAATTCAAAATGGCGGATCTAATATGAAGGACGAATTTATGGAAATCGATCGAAATTACTTCAAACTTGGTACTTATTTTTTTTTGAGTCGCTGGTTACAAATTTCATGTTGTTTGATGTTTAAAATTTAATTATCTCCACCAGGTGAGACTCGGGTAACGTTATCAATATTTCAATTATTTTGATGGCTAAGAATTATGTAATATTTACAAAAAACAATGTTATCGTCAAATTGAAATAACAAAATTGAATTTTAAACATCAAGCAACATGAAATTTGTAACCAGCGACTCAAAAAAAAAAATAAGTACCAAATTTGAAGTAATTTCGATCGATTTCCATAAATTCGTCCTCCATATTGGATCCGCCATTTTGAATTTTGAAAAACTAACTTCAAATTCGGAATCAGCGACCCTAAAAACCTCCGGGTACCAAGTTTAAAGTGATTTCATTCGAGTCAGTCGATTGAGTACACGCGACTATGATTTTGAAAAAAAA
The DNA here is from genome assembly GCF_001594065.2 of Cyphomyrmex costatus. Classification (NCBI taxonomy): domain Eukaryota; kingdom Metazoa; phylum Arthropoda; class Insecta; order Hymenoptera; family Formicidae; genus Cyphomyrmex; species Cyphomyrmex costatus. Next base: position 550,210 of record NW_017280233.1, on the reverse strand, counting down.
ATCGACTTTCGTAGCCATTTTTGAGCCGCCATTTTGAAAAAATTCTTTTTTCATTACTTGTACCTTCTAGCCCAAACATTTTTGACGCGAAATTTATACCCATCTGAGGTATTCTGATACGGGTAATGATAAAAAAATTACGATAAGTGAAAAGAAAACTTAAAAAAATCGTGATTTTTGTTAAATAAATGCTCGCAGTTTGTTTATTTTTAAATTTGCAGCAATTTGCGATACACCATTCGAAAGAGCGGGGTTTGGGCAGTAAAAAACGTCCATTCCAAAAATTTTTTCATTGCGTTTTAATACAAAAAAGTACTGTCAAACTTCATGTTAAATTTATGTACATTTGGTCCTTAATGGGTTAAGACAAAGTTGCTCAGAACTATGACCTTGACAACATATGTCAAGATCAAGGTCATCACAGCTGGGTCCCCTAAAGTAAACAATTACCGAAAATTTCATAGCGCATATTTTTTGTCTTTAAATCAAATTTGTAACCTTTTCTGTTTTCAAGTTATAAACAAAAAAAGTAATTTTTTAAATAAAAAAATTTCAATAGATTTTTGTGTTCAACTCGCCATACATATCTCAGCCAAATATGAATATATTCCTTTGAAATTTTAACAGGATAAACTTCAATATGTTTCTCGAAATATAGAGCATATAAGAAGTTTTCGAAAAATTTCACAGCCAAATGCCGAATTTTTCAAAATATTTCTTTCGCATGCGTAGTTTTATTCATTCGATCACAAAAGTTATCGTACGAATTTTCGATTTGTTAACTTTTACTGGTACTACAATTTTGTTTATTAATTAAGGAAGTTTTTTTGGAAAATTTTAGCTCTTTAAATATTATGGTTGTAATGTAATAACGATTTATATGTCGATCCGATTACGTAGCGCGCTGCGCGCAACGCGAAAGTTCGAACCCTTCGCTTCCGCGAAACAAGGATATCAATAATGTATCAAAATATAATATATTTAAGGGCTCTTAAAATCTTTTTCAACTTTTTAATTATTTACAGTTACAACATAAGAATTAGAGTATTGTGGCGACTCTTATCAGTCGCACTAACGAAAACCCACCGAGCAGCTACCTTTCGTCAAGCGCTCGGGGGGAACATCCAAGCGCCTGTAGCACTCGACCATACAAGCGCCCGTAGCACGCGACCGCACGCAAATACTGCGCGACGCGCAACTACCACGGTACGCCCACCAGAGGGCTAGCGCCGATAATGTTATCGCGTGCGAAGAATCGGTTCAGAGCCCTTATAGATAAGGCGCCGAACCGATCAACGAACACCGAGCAGCGGCATGCAGGGCTATACCCGGCAATTTTTAACGCAGCTACGGTCTACCGAGCAACAGCAGCTACCGCCGCTATCGCAGCTACAGCAGCTATCGCAGCCTCAGCCGCAGCAACCACCGCAGCCTCGACAGCAGCAGCCATTGCAGCCTCAGCCGCAGCAGCCGTCGCAGCCTCAGCCGCAGCAGCCGTCGCAGCCTCAGCCGCAGCAGCCATCGCAGCCTCAGCCGCAGCAGCCATCGCAACCTCGACAGCAGCAGCCATCGCAGCCTCCGCAGCAGCGGACAGCGCAGCCTCCGCAGCGGCAGCCGCCGCAGCAGCCAGCCCGGCAGAGAGGAGCCTCGCTGATCCAGCGTCTACGCCAGCAGCTCCTGCGCCGCCGCCAACTACAAGCGACGACACCCAGGATCCGGCCAGTGGAGGCTATAGGATTGCTCCGGCGCCCACCAAGACGGCAACACCAACTGGGCAACGCATCACAGTCTCCGCCCGAGTCGTCGATACAGTCGACCGGTCAGCAGGGACCAGAGCCGACCTCCGTGCGAAAGGTGACCCTCCAGCTTGCCGCCTGGAAGTTGCACCGGCTGGACATACCGCCGCCTGCCAGGACTAGGCCACCGAGGTACTGCCTACACCCGTGGGACCTCAGAGTGCGCCGATACACTTCGCCACGATACCTGCAGGCGCCTCCACCAGCGGGACAACAGGAGCCGTCCTCTGGATCCGAGTGGGAGACCACCAACCAAACCGGAGACGAGAACGCGAACTACTGGGGCCCGGTAAAGAGGACCGCGACACAGCCCTCGCTCACTTACTGCGAGCGAGTAAGTGCGAAGCGGCGCACCACCAAGTGGACGCATACGCAGCCACCGCTCACCTACAAGGAGCGAAGCCCCTCTAAGTGAGGAGGAAGCCAAACGGCCCTTTTCAGGGCCACCATAAAATACCAAGACCTACCATCTTTGTATATATCTGTACATAGCTATAATAAACGTGCACATAAATTATATACAGAGTCACGACTTCAACCTCTCTCTTGCGATCCCTGGCGCCGCACCGACAGAGGCCGACAGCGACGGCCGATCGGTGACTCATGTACCAGTAGCGGGTAGACATAACCGTATACGCTAAGCGCATCGCTACAAGTATCATATGAATAAAAATTATCAATAAAAATTGATCACAATAGCGTATTTTTTAATCTATTAGCGAATATAAACATACTCCTTTCCATTGTATGCAATGAAATAACTATTCTACGTTTCACGGAAGTGAACGACTCGAACTTTCGCGTTGCGCGCAGCGTGCTACGTAATCGGATCGACATATAAATCGTTATTACTTTACAACCATAATATTTAAAGAGCTAAAACTTTCCAAAAAACTTCATTAATTAATAAACAAAATTATAATAGCGGTAAAAGTTGACAAATCTAAAATTCGTACAATAACTTTTATGTATGAATAAAACTACGAATGTGAGAGGAATATTTTGAAAAATTCGGTATTTGGCTGTGAAATGTTTCGAAATCTTCTTATATGCTCTATATTTCGAGAAACATATTGAAGTTTATCCTGTTAAAATTTCAAAGAAATATACTCATATTTGGCTGAGATATGGCGAGTTGAACACAAAAATCTATTAAAATATTTTTATTTTAAAAAATTACTTTTTTTGTTTATAACTTGAAAACAAAAAAAGTTACAAATTTGATTTAAAGACAAAAAAGATGCGCTATGAAATTTCGAGGGGGTAACCACTAGCTGTAATATTGTCCCACAGATTACATGTTTTTGTTTGATTTCATACGATTTCATCTGATGAAAAATAATTTTCTTCACTATATACAGGGTGTCATTAACCGAGCAAATCACCTTCCAGGAGCAGGTAGAGTAGACCGAACTGTGTCTAAAAGTCTTAGACCTTTTTCCAGTTGACGCAATATTTAACGAGATATTAGACTTTAAATATAACCGAATAAGCGCGTTCGTCCGGCCTACTACTGCCAAGCGTGTACGCCTCTCAATCACTCTCTACGCCCGCGGGTCGCGAGGCGCGGGGATGATCTGAGGCGTGTCGTCCGAGTTTAGAGGCTCGCGGCGGTGTTCGCGGCGAGAGATGTTTTCCACTCCCCGCGTGCCAAGCTAACGATGGCGAATATTCGGTAGTAGTAGACCGGACGAACGCGCTTATTCGGTTATATTTAAGGTCTAATATCTCGTAAATATTGCGTCAACTGAAAAATGGTATAAGACTTTTCGACTCAGTTCGGTCTACTCTACCTGCTCCTGAAAGGTGATTCGCTCGGTTAATGACACCCTGTATATAAAGTTATTTAGTAAAATAAATGATTATATCTGATATTATACAATTATTCCTTGTAATTGCATATGTAATTATCGGATTATACAAAAGGATTTTATATGAATCTTATATTGATTTCAGGAACTCTATCCCACGATTACATTAAGTGGTTACCCTCTCGAAATTTTCTACAAGAATCAAAATTGAAATTAGAGCAATGTCCAAAATTAGTCCTGTGGACAATACTTATCCCGCGAAATCCACATGTATCCCCTTATAGAATTCAACCCCTCAATTGTGAACTAGTTCATCTGGTTCACGTAAAAGATTCGTTCATTTAAACCTTTCGTTCGCGAACTACCCATCTCTATATCCAACTACAATAAGATATACTAAAAAAAATAATGGATGATTTTAATCAAAGTAATTTATCCGAAAAAATAAGAAATGCGTACCTCGAAAGACTTTTTCTCGAGAGACCAGTAATATCTGATCCGTGATCTGACAAAGGAGCTTCCACGATAAGCTCAGTAGTACTGGACGCAAATCCTGCAGCATTTTTTGCAACGCAGGTAAAAGTGCCGGCATCTTCGGGAAAGACTTCCCTGATTATTAAAGTAGCAACATTATCCTCATCATAGTATATTTGAAAATCAGTAGATGGTTTGATAATAGCGGTCTGGCGGAACCAAGTTATTTGTGGTCTTGGTATGCCTTCTACTTGACATTCGAATTGCACGGTGTAACCATCTAATGTATGAATTGGTTGTAATTTTTCAATAAATCGTGGTGCTAAGGCTTTATCTCCAGGGATAGGTTCTAAAATGATTAAATATATATGAATATTTTAAAAGTTTTTATATTAAATTTCAAATTGTAAGTGCATATTATGAAAAAATTGCTATGTGATAAATAAATTTAGCAAACGGCATTGTTTTATCAAATTTCTGCAATTTCGTAAATAAATTACTTACTCTCAAAGATTGGCAATCTGTCAATCTTTTCATGCAATTTATGTTGCAAATAAATAGTGTAACGTGTTTCATCTAATAAATATTGCATCGGTACCCAACCTTTTTCTTCAGTCACATGTTTCTTTACAAACCACCAGTCCTGATTAGTATAATCTGTGGAAAGTAATTATTAATAAAAGATATTCTAACAATTGTGTACATGTATGTGTATAGTATATATAGGATGAGGCACCTGTTTAAAACAGGTCACCTGAATAACTCGCTTGTTTTTAACAATAGAAGGAAAAGTATTAAACAAAAGTTGTTTGGTTTCGAGAGGCACATAATATGAATATCAACAAAAGTATGTATATTCAAGAAGAGAAAATAGAAATGATTTTAATTTATGGAAAATCAGGCCGAAACTCAGTGCGAGCTACACAATTGCATTCAGAAAAATATCCTGATCGTCATTGTTCATCCAGACGTACATTTGATAAATTCGTTCAGTCATTTCTTTTATAATCGAAATTATTGAAAGTGCGAAACAATCATTTATTTATCGCATTCAAAAATGTATGGAAGTTAATGGCAATCATTCGAACTTTTAAAATAAAGTAAATAAATATCTTCATTGAAAACACTTAAATATGTTAACTTTTCTTTCTCCCATATAAATGTAATTTTTTATGTCCAAAGTCATCTGAAGGACAACATATCTTATATGGTTGAATTTGTTTTTTTATGAATTGCATTACTACATTAATGAAAATATGCTATTCCATTTAAAAAAATCGCGATGACCTAGAAATCTCAAAAACTATGACCATGAGAAAAATTTTACTCGTCATAATATGTGTCCCTTTCAATCGAACAACTTTTCCCTGTAGTATTTTCTAGTATCATCAAAAACAACGGAGATATTTTAGATGGTCGAGTTAAAAGAAACACCCTGTATATATATATATATATATATATATATATATGGTATCTATGGAATATGTATGAAAGTAAATTTGTGGTAGTAACATTTTATTAAGCAGAGATCTTACCAATAATATAAACTTTTTCCCCTTCTACTAAATTAATAGCTTCTTCTGTTTCAGCAATATAAGAACAAATTGAAAACATTGTATCACCTTCACGAACAACATATTCAAGTTCCTCGACTGAAAACCATTAATAAGTTATTCAAAATAGAATATAACAAAAAATATTATTTTATTTTACATTAATGTAAATAAATATCATTAAAGCGAACCTTCTTCGGAGATTTCCTCTTTTTTAGTAATACTGAGAGAAGCTTTTTCTGCAATATTACATATAAATATTAAATAAATATCAAAATAAAATGGAAACTTATAACTATAGTACAATTACAACATAGCAAAGTTTTTTAGGCGAATATAGTTTTTAAATAAGCAGAGAATCTGTTTGCTCATGTACTATTTTGTTCTATTCTGTTCTGAATATGGAATATTTTTATATTAATTATGTAAATAAATCGCTGGTTATTATATTAAAAGGTATAATTAAAATGTGTAACTACTAATGTATAACCGATATGCTTTTCATACGCACTTTTCATATGCAGCGAAAAATTTAAGGAGATAGGCAAAAAAATTTTTTTAAATACAACAATTAGGTGAAGGAAAGAAAAAGCAAAGCACGAAAATTAAACATATATACTCATTCTTAAAGGGTTAAAATAACTATTAAAATACATTATTATTATTATAAGCGTATTCTATTAATTTAATTGTAGATGCTAATAAGGCATGAATGTATGCCATCTGCAAACCTTCTTCGAATGTGGAAACAGGTCTCTTGCTCTTCAACTTCATCGCCAAAGATTCGGCATCGGCTTCCTCGTATGAATATTTTCTATCACGATTTAATTGCAGTTTAATATCATCTTCAATTTCTTCTACAATATATGGAGCTTTTTGTTCTTTCTTCTTTCGTCTCAATGGTATATTCATTTCGTCGATATCAAGCTCATCGATGCTGTATTCTTCTCTCCCTTCTTCTTCCGATTCATTGATGATTTCTTTGATAATTTTGATTGTTTCTTCCCCAGTCTCTTCAGAATATGTAAGCGGCCGTCTTTTTGGCTTTAGACGCACTTTACCGGACATAGAAATGTCTTCTTCCTCATATGTATTCAGTGATATTTTAAATTCTTGCTCTACATCCTCTTTTCTTTTTGTAGTACGTGGTTTAAATGTTACATTCTCTACTTCAGTAACTTCTTTAATATCCAGTATTGACTTTTTCTTTGGTCGTAATTTACGTAAAGTGATATCTTCATAAATTTCTTCAATTGGTTTCGGAACTTTTTTCGGTGGTTTGCGTTTTAAAGTAAATTCTTCAATTACTTCCTCAGGTTGTTTTATAATCTCAATTTTCTGAATTATTAGTTCTTCTGTAACTTCATCTTTGGTTTTTGGTATTGGTTCGTTTTCTCTCAATAATATATCTGCAGTGGTTTCTGTAATTTCTTCAGGTACATCTTCTTTTCTTTCTTCGACAATGTGTTTCTTAATTGTCACTTCGTCGGAAACTTCTTCCTTGAAAGACTTTTCTTTTGGTTTCATTAATATTACTTTTTCAGAGATTTCTTCTAGCATTTGTTCTTTTTCTTTTGAAATAGGTTTCTTGACAGTTATTTCAGCAGTAGATTCCTCAGTAGCGAGCTTTTTCTTTGGTTTCTTTTTCAACGTAACTTCTTCGGTAACTTCTTTTACATCTTCTTTTCCTTCTTTAACGACCAGTTTCTTAATTGTCACTTCATCAGCAATTTCTTCTTTAGGAATTTCTTGTTCTGGTTTCTTTAGTATTACTATTTCAGAGATTTCTTCTGGAATTTGTTCTTCCTTTTTTGGAACTGGTTTCTTTACAGTTATTTCAGCAGCAGATTCCTCAATAGCGGGCTTTTTCTTTGGTTTCTTTTTCAACGTAACTTCTTCGGTAACTTCTTTTATATCTTCTTTTCCTTCTTCAATAACCAGTTTCTTAATTGTCACCTCATCAGCAATTTCTCCTTTAGGAATTTCTTGTTTTGGTTTCTTTAGTACCACTTTTTCAGAGATTTCTTCCGGCATTTGTTCTTCCTTTTCTAGGACTGGTTTCTTTACAGTTATTTCAGCAGCAGATTCCTCAGTAACGAGCTTTTTCTTTGGTTTCTTTTTCAACGTAACTTCTTCGGTAACTTCTTTTACATCTTCTTTTCCTTCTTCAGCAATCAGTTTCTTAATTATCAACTCATCAGCAATTTCTTGTTTAGGAATTTCTTGTTTTGGTTTCTTTAGTACCACTTTTTCAGAGATTTCTTCCGGCATTTGTTCTTCCTTTTCTAGGACTGGTTTCTTTACAGTTATTTCAGTAGCAGATTCCTCAGTAACGAGCTTTTTCTTTGGTTTCTTTTTCAACGTAATTTCTTCGGTAACTTCTTTTACATCTTCTTTTCCTTCTTCAGCAATCAGTTTCTTAATTATCACCTCATCAGTAATTTCTTCTTTAGGAATTTCTTGTTCTGGTTTCTTTAGTATTACTATTTCAGAGATTTCTTCTGGAATTTGTTCTTCCTTTTTTGGAACTGGTTTCTTTACAGTTATTTCAGCAGCAGATTCCTCAGTAGCGGGTTTTTTCTTTGGTTTCTTTTTCAACGTAACTTCTTCGGTAACTTCTTTTACATCTTCTTTTCCTTCTTCAGCAACCAGTTTTTTAATTGTCACCTCATCAGCAATTTCTTCTTTAGGAATTTCTTGTTCTGGTTTCTTTAGTACCACTTTCTCAGAGATTTCTTCCGGCATTTGTTCTTTTTCTTCCGGAACTGGTTTTTTTACAGTTATTTCAGCAGCAGATTTCTCAGTAGCGGGTTTTTTCTTTGGTTTCTTTTCCAACGTAACTTCTTCGGCAACTTCTTTTACATCTTCTTTTCCTTCTTCAATGACCAGTTTTTTAATTGTCACCTCATCAGCAATTTCTTCTTTAGGAATTTCTTGTTTTGGTTTCTCTAATACCACTTTCTCAGAGATTTCTTCCAGAATTTGTTCTTTCTCTTCTGGAATTGGTTTCTTTACAGTTATTTCAGCAGCAGATTCGTCAGTAGCAGGTTTTTTCTTTGGTTTCTTTTTCAATGTAACTTCTTCGGTAACTTCTTTTACATCTTCTTTTCCTTCTTCAACAACCAGTTTCTTAATTGTCACCTCATCAGCAATTTCTTCTTTAGGAATTTCTTGTTTTGGTTTCTTTAGTACCACTTTCTCAAGGATTTCTTCCGGAATTTGTTCTTTCTCTTCTGGAACTGGTTTCTTTACAGTTATTTCAGCAGCAGATTCCTCAGTAGCGTGCTTTTTCTTTGGTTTCTTTTTCAACGTAACTTCTTCGGCAACTTCTTTTACATCTTTTTTTCCTTCTTCAACAATCAGTTTCTTAATTGTCACCTCATCAGCAATTTCTTCTTTAGGAATTTCTTGTTTTGGTTTCTCTAGTACCACTTTCTCAGAGATTTCTTCCGGAATTTGTTCTTTCTCTTGTGGAACTGGTTTCTTTACAGTTATCTCAGCAGTAGATTCCTCAGTAGCGGGTTTTTTCTTTGGTTTCTTTTTCAACGTAACTTCTTCGGTAACTTCTTTTACATCTTCTTTTCCTTCTTCAACAACCAGTTTCTTAATTGTCACCTCATCAGCAATTTCTTCTTTAGGAATTTCTTGTTTTGGTTTCTCTAGTACCACTTTCTCAAGGATTTCTTCCGGAATTTGTTCTTTCTCTTCTGGAACTGGTTCCTTTACAGTTATTTCAGCAGCAGATTCCTCAGTAGCGGGCTTTTTCTTTGGTTTCTTTTTCAACGTAACTTCTTCGGTAACTCCTTTTACATCTTCTTTTCCTTCTTCAGCAACCAGTTTCTTAATTGTCACCTCATCAACAATTTCTTCTTTAGGAATTTCTTGTTCTGGTTTCTTTAGTAACATTTTTTCAGAGATTTCTTCCGGAATTTGTTCTTCCTTTTTTAGGACTGGTTTCTTTACAGTTATTTCAGCAGCAGATTCCTCAGTAACGAGCTTTTTCTTTGGTTTCTTTTTCAACGTAACTTCTTCGATAACTACTTGCTTTTCTTTTGGTTCTGATTTCTTCCTCGGTTTTTTTATAATTAATTCTTCTGTAGATATATCTTGGTTTTCTTCAGAAATATGTTTTGAAATATTATTCTCATTACTGTCCTGTGATTTTATTTCTTCCTCTTTAATCTTTTTTGGTTTTTTCTTTTGTTTTACTGTATAGTCATCAGTGTCTTTTGGCGTTGTTGGTAATGTCTTGTCCTTCGTTGGGTGTTCTTCTGTGCTTTTTTCTTTGGGTTTAGTTTCTGTCCATCCTTTTAAAGTGATTATTTTAGGTTCATCTTCGGATTTTTCTGAAGTTGGTATTCGAAATTTGATCTCAGGTTCTTCTTTAGGTTCTTGTGGTTTTGGTATACCTTTTATAAGAGGAATTTGCTCCATATCTTGTTCAGGTTTTTTGCTCTTAAGTGGTTTATATGGCTTTGAATCAGGTTCAGGTTTTGGTTTCTTGGATATTTCGAATTCTTCAGGTATGTATTTTTCGATTTCTGGCTTATCAAATTGTATTGGTTTGAATTCATCATATGTAAATATTTCTTGAGGTTGTTGTACTTTTTTTAAGGATGTATCTTCTACGGATTCTTTTATTTTAGGTGTTTCTTTGTTTTCTGTTATTTGTTCTAATTTCTTTATCGGTATTTTCTTTAGTTTTATCTCTTCCGGTATAATTTCATGTTCTTGTTTTATTTCACCTTTTCCAGTAATAAGTTTTTGTGGTTCTTGAAATGTTTCCTGCGACTTCTTTGGTGTACGTTCATAAATAGATTTATCTTCTATTTGTTCCAATGGAACTTTTTTTAGTTCTTTGAACTCTTTATCTAATTTCTCTAATTTAACCAAATCTTTCTCTAATATTTTAGGTTTTTTATATTTTTTCTTTATAATTTGTAATGCTTCATCAGTATTTCTAGATAAAATGCCAGCTTGTGTTGGATTCTTTTCTATGTACGTAACTTTTGGTACTTGTAATTGTGCTGGATAATCATTGATAAATGTAATTCTACTTCGTAACATGATTTTAGGAAATGTTGATTCAATTATTTCTTTTTTCTTAACAACTGGTGCTTTTTTTAATTTAATTGTACCGAATTGGACTATTTCTTGCAATGGTTCAATATATTTTAATTTTGTAGGTTTGATTTGTTTTCTTTCGATTTTTTGTGGAACTAATTTTTGTATAGATTCAGGCAATATTTCCTTTTCTTTCTTTTTTTTTATTGATTCCCATTGAATTTTTTCAGGCATCGGCTCTAGTACAGGTCTTTCATACTCAGGTTCTATCCATTCTTCTATGTTGTCTTTCTTGGCGGTTTTTTTCATCTTTTTCTTTATAACTTTCTTTTCTTTTATTTTCTCGATAGGTTTAAGATCTATTGGTTTTTCTTCTACAGTAGACTCAATTTCTTCTTTTGGTTTTTCAAATTCCTTCATTTTTTCAGGATATATTGTTTTTACTTCCTTCAATTCATCTTTAGATTTTTCTTTTTTCTTCTCCTTTAAAGTATCTTCCATTTTAACTTTGGGAATTATTTCTGTCACTTCTGTAGTTTTTGGTGTAATATTTTCTATTTGTATTTGTTCTAATTTAGGTTGGCTAAGTATTATTTTTTCTTGAGTGACCTCTTCTTTTTCGATAGGAAATAATTTTTTTTCTTTTTCTTTTTTAATGTCAGTCCTGCTAGGTTTTATTTTTTTCTTTTTTATTATTTCAACATCTGCTATAGCTAGATTAACTTTAGTAGTTTCAATATTTTCTATTGGTAAAACACTTGATTTTGCTTCTTCTTCAACAAATGTTTTTTCTGTGATGAATTCTTCAGGTACTATTTCTGTTGTTACTTCCGAAATTTCGACACTTTCTTGTAAAAGTACATTCTTTGTAGCCTTTTCTTTCTTGGGTTTTTTCATTTTTATATCCTCTATTGCTTCCTCTAATCGGTCTTCTTGAGTTTTACTATTATCAATTTCATTGGTTGTAATTTCTGAAATTTTCGTAGTTTTTATTTTCTCATTTGCATTTATTATTTTTACCGCTTTTTCTTGTGTTATATTATCTAATGTAACATCTTCGACAATTTCTTCTTCATCTTGTTGTTTACTTGCGTGTATTGATTTAATCCTTTTTGGTTTCTTTACAGTAACTTTTTTTATATCAACTTGTGGTTCCTCTTCTTTCATTGGAAATATCGTCTCTTTTATTGGTTTTATCATTTCAAGAAGATCCTCAGTGGAAGTGTCCGGAATCGCTTCAGTAACTTCAATTCCTTCTTTTGGTATGATAGTCAATTTTATTTTTTCTTCTTTTGGTTTTTTGTTTAATATTTCTTGAGTAATTTCGATGGTAATTTGTTCCTGTACAGGAATCGTGTTTACTTCTTCCCTTAAAATTGTCTTTAATGGGCTTTCTTCTTTTTTAATTTCGTACATTGCAGCTTCTCTTGGTATAGCTTCAACTTCTGTGAATTTAGCAACGGAGAATTCTGTTAAGATTTGCATAACTTCGATACCCTCTCTAGTATTAAATATAGTTTGAGCTTGTTCCATCTGTGGCTTATCTAAAATAATTTCTGTAACAATTTCTTGTAGCAAATTATCTTCATGAGGCTTTTCCTTTTTTCTCTTTATTTTCTTTTCTATTGGCGTTTCAATAATTTCGACTATATTTTCTTTAGCAATTATTTGAGTTTTTTCAATTGGTTTCTGATCAATTTTTTTATGTTGATCTTCTGTTGTTAATTTTAGACTTTCAATTATTTTGGTTGCAGGTATTTCAACAGTTTCTATTATTTCCTTTTCAACATCTATTTTTTCTTCAGGTACTTTAACAATTAATTTCTGTGCATCTATTTTTGTAACTGTAACAGTATTTTTTTTGTCTTCCACGATAACTTTAACCTTTTCTTTTTTTGGCATGTCCGTTTGAATTTCCTCTACGACTTGCTCAAGAACGTCAGCAGTTTCTTTTATATGTGCCTTTTTCTCAATTATTTCTTTGGTTGGCATTTCAACTATTTTCTCTGGTTTTATTTCTTCGATTGCCTTAACATGTTCATCCTTTTTCTTTGGTAATTTTTTTGTCTTAATGATTTTCTGTGTCGGCTTTTTGATATTCTCGTTCTCTTCGATGATAGATATCCTCTCTTCTTCTACTGGTGCCTTCTTAAGATCTATTTTTATAATTTCTACCGATTCTTCTTTATCGACAAGAGGTTGAGCCTTTTGAAAATCTATTTCTTTAGTTACAATTTGTTCTAAAGTTTCTTCAGGCATTTTGTAAATCGATTCTTCTTCCTGTAAAAATATGATAACAATATAAAATATGATATAATATACTAAATAGAATAAGTTTTTGTATTCTCTTTTGCTTACCTGATATAGTGATTCTTCTCTGGTACCTAAAAAACAAAGGTAAGAGAAATCAGATTAAAATAAGATCACTAAAAATTTTTTAACTGACAATTGTGTTTCAATATGTGACATAATAATACTATTAATGTTATGTATAATATTAGTATTATCAGAAAATAATTGATAAATGTTTTATCTTTCCTTACTTTCAATTTTAATGAGATGTCTATTCATTTTATACATAAAAATTGCAGAGGAGATATATATGTTTCAATAAGCCGTAAAAATTAATAAACACTGAAAATAGAAACCAAACTTACCTTCCAAAGTTTTTTTACTAATTTTATACTTTATCAATCCATCGTGTTTAATATGTATTTTAGGTGTAGTGTCTGCGTGAAGATTTGTAATTTTTGCCTCCTGTTTCTCTTTGTCCTCATTGACCGTAATAATTTTCTTTTTAATAATCTTTGGTTTTTCTTCTTTTACTAGCTTTTTAAGTGATGTATCATCTTTCATATTTTCTTCTTCAATAAATTTAACATAATCAGGATGTAATAAAGTTTTTTCAACAATTTCTTCGATTGGGCTAACCGTAATTGATGTTACAGGTGACTTACCATTTTCTTCCATAGTTACTTCTTCAATTACTTGTAGTTCTTGTTCTTTATGTTTGATAATTTGCTTTTTAGTAATGTTTTTCGGTTTCTTTTTGACAACTGTTTCAATTACTATTGTTTGCTCCCTTATTTTCTCCTTTTCGTGAGGTTTTACAAATTCGAGATGAGATAGTGGAAGAGTTTCTTTACTGATTTTGTCTGCTAGACCTTCTGTAACTGTTATTATAGGTAGTTCGTTTTTATCTACTGTCTCTTCTGTCACTTGCTGTTTCTGCCCTTTATGTTTAATAATCTTTTTCGATTTTTCACCCTCAGTTATTTCCTTAGTTACTATTATTTGCTTTTTTATTTTTTTTTCTTCAAAGGGCTTGGCGAATTCAGATTGTGATAGAGCAAGTACAGTTTCTTTAATGACGTCTTCTTCAGGACTTTCCATAATTGTTGCTACAGGTAGTTGATCCTTCATCTTTATGATAGTCTGTTGCGTCCCTTGCTGTTTTTGTTTAATAATTTTTTTTTTAGTGATGTCTTTCGGTTTTTTATCTTCAATAACTTCTTCAGTCATTATAATTTTATCCGTTTCCCTTATTTCCTCCCCTTCGAAGCGCTGAGCAAATTCGGATTGTGGCAGAGAATATACAGTTTCTATTTTTTCTAATGGACCTTCTGTAACTATTGTCACAGGTAATTGTCTTTGTTCTACAATTGTTTTTTGTGTCATCTGTTGTTTTTGTCCTTTTTGTTTAATGATTTTTTTTTTAGTAATCGTTTTTAGTTTCTCCCCTTTGATTGTATTTTCAATTAGTGTTGTTTGCACTTTTATATCCTCCTTTTCTTGGGGTTTTACAAATTTAGGAGGCGATAGTGGAAGAACAATTTCTTCAACAATTAATTCTACTGCACCTTCTGGAACTGTTATTACAGGTAGTTGTTCCTTTATATCTATTGTTGTCTCTTCTATCACTTGCTCTTTACGTTTAATAATTTCCTTTTTAGTAATAGTTTTCGGTTCTTTATTTTTAATTATTTTCTCAGTTTTCGTTACTTGCTTCCTTATTTCTTTCTGTCCATTGTGCTCAGTGCTTTTGGATTGTGTTAGAGGAAGTATCGGTTTTACGACGATTTCTTCTATCGGACTTTCCGTAACTGTTACTGGTAGTTGTCTCTGTTTCTGTATTGTTGTGTCTTTCATCATTTGTTGTTTCTGTCTTTTACGTTTAACAATTTTCTCTTTAGAGGTTTTTTCCGGTTCCTTTTCTTCGATTGCTTCAGTCACTAATACTTGTTTTTTTATTTCTCCCTCTTCAAAATGTTTGACGAATTCAGGTTGAGGTAAAGGAAGTACAATTTCTTCAACAATTTCTCCTATTGTACCTTTCGTAACTGTTGTTGTGGGTAATTGTCCCTGTTCCTCTATAGTTGTCTCGTCTGTCACACACACTTGCTGTTTTTGTCCTTTAAGTTTAATTATTTTGTTTTTAATAATTTTTTTCGGTTTCATTCTTTCGATTGCTTGTTCAGTAACTGTTACTTGCTTTTTGTATTTTCCCTTCTCAAGAGATTTTGCGAATTCAGGTTGTAATGGAGAAAATATAATTTCTTTGACGATTTCTTCTACTGTATCTTCCTTAACTGTTGTTGTAGGTAATTGTCCCGTTTTTTTAGATTTTTTTCCTTTAATTGCTTCTTCGGTCACTGTTACTTGATTCTTTATATCTTGCTCTTCAATGGGCTTGGCGAATTCCGTATGTGATATAGGAAGGATGATCTCTTCGATGATTTCCTTTACTGGTCCTTCTGTAACTATAATTAATGGTAATCGTCCTTCTTCTTTTATAATTATTTCTCCGTTTTGTACTGCCGTTATTATTCCTTCTTGATTTTCAGTCGCTTTTTTTAATTCTTCAATATTTGTTGATACTATTTCTTCTATTTCTTTGTTTTGTACTGTCATTTTTGTTTCTTCTTGATTTTCAGTTGTTTCTTCTAATTCTTCAATTTTTGTTGGTACTATTTCTTCTATTTCTATTTGTCCTGTTACTTCTTCGATATGCATAAATTGCTTTTTTGGTATAGATGGTACTTGTGATTTTATGTCTTCTATTTCTTCTTCAATTATTACAATTTTGTCTTTTTCCGATTTAGTTTTTGGTTTCTTTTTTCGAATTGTTGTTTTCTTTGTTTTAATTGCTGCCATTTCATTTTCTTTAGTGCCAGTTTTAAATTTTGTGGTATATTCTTCAATTATTTCAGTATCAGATTCATTTATTGGTTGTTTTGTTTCGTGTATTGTGGTGTGTTGTGTGACTGTGATATGATGTTGCTCTGATGTTTCTGTAGTTTCTGAAATGTACACAGAAAAAGTGTGGTATGTGATTAAATTATATGTAAAATGTTCTGTTGATCTGTCATCTACGTTACTTGAATTTTGATATTGTATTAGTATTTGTAACGTTTAACAACATATTAATCATAAGTAATACATTAACAACTTCTTTATTTATAATTTGTTACTTGAATGGTGGATATTATACGAAGCGTGGTAAAATTAGCTGCTTGTTGACGAGTATAATGTAATAGGTGTTCTTATTTAAATGTCAGTAAATTATAACTCTGTATTTTTTAGTTCTGTACTTACCAAGACAGTCTATGTAATAAGATTGTAATGTTAAATCAAACATTATTTTGTTAAACATTGCAATAAATGCCAACAATCCCTGCTTTGTGTGTTTTGATTACATTCCTCTTTTTACCACTTTTGTTAACATAAACTAACATACTTATATAATTTGTTTGATATGTTCAACTTATTAAATGTTACGATCATTGTGTTTAATCGAATCAAATTTCTTCAAACGTCGCGAGTAAATTATCAATGCAATCTATCATGTTACCTTTCTATACGTATAATACTTACCTACAATTTTTTCCAAGTAGTCGGCTTCAATAGATGTACTTGCTATTTTTGGCACTATCGGAATTACGAGTTCGGGCAAATTTGATTCAATTTCAGTAATGTGTTGTAATTCAGTAACAATTATACCTTGATTTTCATCTTTTATATTATGAGCTGTTTTACTGTCTGGTTTTGGGACATTGAATTCCGAAACTATATTTTCTGAATGAATTTCAGTTTTTAGAGCAACTTTTCGTTTAATTATATCCTCTTGCGCGCTTACTTCCTTAGCCAGACCTTTGACGACATCGTTTGCTTCTTTCTCCGTAGGAATTATTTGGATAACTTCGACACCTTCGGAAATGTGGTATGAAACTTCGGCTGAAGTACCTGGTACCATTTTTTCAGTGATAATGGAATGTTCACTTTCATGAGGAATCATTTTCATTTGTTGTACACTTTCAAAAGGTATTTGCTCTGCTGTTATTCTTTTTACATCAGGTTTAACAAATTCCATCATTTTCTTCGTTGATGACGACGTAATCACATCAGATTTTTCAGCAACTGCCATACTTAGCATGCTTTGATCGGCTATTAGTTTAGATACTTTTTCCAAATTTGTAACGTCTTCTTTTGTTTCTTTCTCTGTAGCGATTACTTGGATAACTTCGACTCCTTCGGAAATGCGGAATGACACACCAGCTGTTGCGCTTGTCATTCTTTTATTAGGAATAAGTAAGCATTCACTTTCATGAGAAATTGGCTCAATTTGTTGTATGCCCTCGAATGGTATTTGTTCTGGAATAATTTTCTTTACTTCAGGCTTGGCAGAAACTATAATTTCTTCTGTTTTTGATGATGTAATTACTTGAGATTTTTGAGCAACGGGCATACTTAATATATTCTGTTCGGCAAGTTGCTTAGTTGCTTCTTCTACACTTTTTATAACTTCCCTTGTTTCCTCCTCCGCAGCAGTTACTTGGATAACTTTGACGCCTTCAGAAATGCAAAATGAAATATCGGCTTTTGTACTTGGTGTTTTCTTATCGGGAAGAAGCAAACTTTCGCTGTCATGAAGAATTGATTCGGTTTGTAATACACTCTCAAACGGTATTTGTTCTGGAATAATTTTCTTTACTTCAGGCTTAGAAACTTCTCTAATTTCCTCTGTTGTTGATGACGTAAAAACTTGTATTTTTTCTGCAACAGAAATACTTGACATGCTTTGATCAGCTACTTGTTTATTTAGTTCTTCACTTTTTACAATGTCTTTTGTTTCTTTCTCGGCTGTTGTTACTTGGATAACTTCAATGTCTTCCGAAACGCGGAATGAAACATCGGCCTTTACACTTGGTATCTTCTTATCGGAGACAAGCATACGTTCGCTTTCATGAGGAATTGATTCGGTTTGTTGTATGCTCTCAAACAGTATTTGTTCTGCAATAATTTTCTTTTCCTCAGGCTTGAAAAATTCTATGATTTCGTCTGTTGTTGATGACGGAACCACTTGAGTTTTTTCAGCAACGGACATACTTAACAAGCTCTGTTCGGCCACTTGTTCAGTTACTTGTCCTACATTTTTTGCAACTTTTTCTATCTCCTCCTCCGAGGAAGTTACTTGGATAACTTCAATGCCTTCGGAAACACGGAATGAAACATCGGCCTTTGTACTTAGTGTCTCCTTATCGGGAAGAAGCAAATGTTCACTTTCGTGAGGAATCAATTCAATTTGTTGTATACTTTCAAAGGGCATTTGTTCGGGTATTATCTTCTTTATCTTTGGCTGAGCAGACTCCATCATTTCTTCTGTTGTTGACGATGTAACTACTTGAGATTGTTCTACAACAGACATACTTAACATACTTTGATCGGCTATTTGTTTAGTTGCTTTGTCTAGACTTTTGACAACTTCCTTTGTTTCCTCTTCTGTAGCAGTTACTTGTATAACTTTGACACCTTCGGAAACGTGAAATGTAACGTCAGCCGTTGCGACAGATGTGTCTCTATCCGGAACAAGTAAGTGTTCTCTTTCATGAGGAATTGATTCAATTTGTTGTATACTCTCAAATGGTATCTGTTCTGGAATTATCCTTTTCGTTTCAGGTTTAATAGATTTTATCATTTCTTCTGTTATTGATGACGCAATTATTTGAGATTTTTGTGCAACGGGCATACTCAAGATGCTTTTCTCGGCTATTTGTTTAGTTGTTTCTTCTAAGCCTTTTACGATTTCTTTAGTATCCTTTTCCGTAGCGGTTACTTGGATAACTTCGATGCCTTCGGAAACACGGAATGAAATATCAGCTTTTGTTGTTGGTGTCTTTTTATCGAGAAGAAGCAGACGTTCATTTTCATGAGGAATTGATTCAATCTGTTGTATACTTTCAAACGGTATTTGTTTTGGAATAATTTTCTTTTTCTCAAACTTAGAAGATTCTATAATTTCATCTGTTGTTGATGACGGCACTATTTGGGTTTTTTCAGCGACAGACATACTCAACAAGCTCTGCTCAGCTATTTGTTTAGTTGCTTCTTTTACACTTTCTATAACTTCCCTTGTCTCCTTCTCCGTAGCAGTTACTTGAATAATTTCGACGCCTTCAGAAACACAGAATGAAATATTGGCATTTTTACTTGGTATTTTCTTATCGGGGAGAAGCGTATGTTCACTTTCATTAGAGATTGACTCCATGTGCTGTATGCTTTCAAACGGTATTTGTTTCGGTGTAATCGTTTTTATTTCTGGTTTATCAAATTCTATAATTTCTTCCGATGTTGACGATACAATTACTTGAGACTGTTCTGCAACGCGCATGCTCAGTATATTTTGCTCAGCTATCTGTTTAATTGCTTCTTCTAATTTTACGATTTCTTCTGTTTCTTTTTCTTTAGTTGTTACTTCAATAACCTCGACTCCTTCGGAAACGCGGAATGAAACGTCAGCCACTGTAGTTGCTACTTTCTTATCTGGGAGAAGTAAACGTTCACTTTCATGAGGAATTGATTCAATCAGTTGTATACTTTCAAACGGTATTTGTTCTGGTATTATTTGCTTTATGTCGGGTTTTATAGATTCTACCATTTCTTTTGTTGTTGAGGAAGTAATAGTTTGAGATTGTTCTGCAACGTGTATAGTCGGTATGTTTTGCTCGGCTATTTGTTTCGTTGCTTTTTCCAAATCTTTTATGATATTTTTCGTTTCCTTTTCCGTAGCGGTTATCTGAGTAACTTCGATGCCTTCAGAAACGCGGAATGTAACATCGGCCGTTACGGTAGATGTACCTTTGTCAGGAAGAATTAAACTTTCTCTGTCATGAGAAATTGATTCTATTTGTTGTATGCTCTCAAATGGTATTTGTTCTGGTATTATTTTCTTTATTTCCGGTTTAACGGACTCAATCATGTTCTCTATTGTTGACGATGCAATCACTTGGGATTGTTCTGCAACGTCTATGCTCAACATACTCAGCTCAGCTATTTGGTGATTTGCTTCTTCCAAACTTTTTATTTCTTTTTTTGCTTCTTTCTCTGTAGCGGTTACTTGGAAAACTTCAATGCCTTCGGAAACGCAAAATAAAATATCGGCTTTTTTACTTGGTGTCTTTTTATTAGGAAGAAGCGAATGCTCGCTTTCGTGGAGAATTGATTCAATTTGCTGTATACTTGTAAACGGTATTTGTTCAGGTGTTACTTTTTGTATCTCTGGCTTAACAAATGTCATGTCTTCTGTTGTTGACGATGTAATTACTTGAGACTTTTCTGCAACGTAAATACTCTGCATTGTTTGCTCTGCTGTTTGTTTAGTTGCTTTGTCCAAGCTTTTGACAACTTCCTTTGTTTCCTTCTCTGTAGCAGTTACTTGAATAATTTCGACACTTTCAGAAATACCGAATGAAACCTCGGCTATGGTACTTGGTGTCTTCTTATCGGGAAGAAGAGAATGTTCGCTTTCATGAATAATTGATTCAATTTGTTGTATACTCTCAAAGGGTATTTGTTCTGGTGTTATTTTTCCGATCAGAGATTTAGCTGGCTCTGTCATCTCGTCTGTTGTCAACGACGTAAATACTTGCGACTTCTCGGCAACGCGCATGCCTAACATAGTTTTTTCGGCTATTTGTTTAGTTGGTTTTTCTGGTGTAAGTAATATTTTTTCTGCCTCGGTATAAGCCACTTCAAAGATCGATAATGGCATTAGTTCTTCTAAGTTTTGTTTACTTGTATGTTTTTCTAGAGCTGGTGATTTCGCAAGTTCTTCAACATTACTCACTGTCAAAACTTCTGACATCTCTACGACTTCTATGCTGGGTAGTTTTGGCAGCGCTTTTCGTTGTTTTGGAATTTCTGGACTTAGTAATTCTTGTTCTGATTCCGTAGAAATTACTTCAGATATAGTAATAGAATTCATTTGTTCAATGTTTGGTTTTCCTTTTTGGTCATCTTTTTTCTTCAATTCGGGTATTTGTTTCACAGTTGCAGCGGTTATAACTTCAACTTTCTGAGCTATTTCTCTGCCTAAGAAATATGGAATGGCTATTTTTTCCTCTAATTTTTCTACACTTGGCAGTTGTGTTTCTGTTTCTGTAGATATTACTTGAGAAACCAAAAGTGAGGAAAGTTCGTCTAGTTGTGGTTTACCTTTTTGTTTTGTTGGACTTTTAGGTCTTGAAAGTTCTTCAGTATTTGTTACAGTAAACACTTGAGAAGTCTCCGCAATTTCTCTACTAGACATTGTAGGCATCGCAGTGAGTTTATCAGGTGCATTGGAACTCTCGAAAGTTTCCTCGGTTTCATGAGATAATATTTGAGATATAGTCAGGGACGATAATTCTTCTATTTGTATTTTTCCATTACGCTGGTCAGGTGATACTTGATTTGAAATTTCTTCTGTGCTCATCATTGTTAAAACTTGACTAGTTTCCGCAACATCTCTACCGGATAAATTAGTTTGTGCCATTTTTTCCGTAGGCATTTCTGTACTAGGCATTAGAGCTTCCGTTTCATTTGATATAGTTTGCATTATATTTAAGGATAATAATTCTTCGAGATTTGGTTTTCCCTTTTGTATTTGGGGTTTTTCAGTTTCAACAAATTTATTTAGACTTAACGCAGTCATTATTTCTGTAGTTTCTGCTACATCTCTGCCATATAAACTTGTTTGCGCCGTTCTCTCAGTTGGCATGTTGGGACTAGTAAGAACATTTTCAGTTTCTTGAGATTCTGTTTGTGAAACTATTAATGGCATAAATTCTTCGAGACTGATTGTACCTTTCTGTTTTCCGGTTTCTTTTTTAGGAATGAGTTCTTCAGCATTAGTCATTGTTAAAACTAGTGTTGTTTCTGCGATATCTCTTCCAAACAAATTTGGTTGTGCCATTTTCTCCGCTAGAAGCTTGGCGCTAACTAATGTATCTTCGGCCTCACTAGAAATTACTTGTGAAATAGTCAGTGGAATTAATTCATTGATTTGTTGGTTGCTTTTTTGTTCTTCAGATCTTTCTGTAGAAAGTTCTTTAGTCTCAGATAATATTGTTACTTCAGTTGTTTCGGCGACTTCTCTGCCAGAAATATTAAAATTAGCCTTACCATCTTTCGGAATAGTCTTACTAGTTAGAAGATTTTCAGTTTCATTGGAAATAATTTCGGAAACAGTTACGGATGATAATTCTTCGAGTCCTGGTTTACCTCTTTGTTCGTATAATTTAGTAGATTTTGCAAAATCTTCGATTGTATTCGCTGTAACTATTTGAAGGACTTCCGCGGTTTCTCTGCCTGTCAACTTTAATTGTGCCCGATGTTGTTTTGGTGTAATGGTTTTAGGTAAAATATCTTCGATTTCATTAGAAGCTGTCTCAGTAATTACAACCGTTGTAAAACTTTCGAATTGCGGTTTGCTTTTTTGCCCTTCGAATTGGAACTTGCATTCAAAAATGTCTTCTTTTTCGGCTGGTGTTGTTTCTGACTTTACTATTGATTCCATTGTGGTCTGAATCATAGTCGCTTGAGAGGAAAGTGGTTTTTCTTCTTGAAGCTCTCGAGTATTTTGTATACTTTCTACAAAAGAACCTTCAATAGTTTGGAATAAATCGATATCTGATGTAGCTTTGACTTCAGTTCGTTTTGAAACAATATTCAACATCCCTTCTTTGTCTTCAATAATTGTTTCTGAAATCTGCAATGGCTTTATCTCTGTTATATCAATATTCGCTTTTTGTGCTGCAGGTTTAAAAAGATCATCAAAAGTCTTCTCGCTTTCTTCGATAATATTCTCGTTAACAATAATGCTTTCAAACGTATCTCGAGCTGGTGCGGCAACTTGAGGCATTGAAATATAATCTGAAGGTTGTTCAGGTACGTCTACTCGTGATTCCACCATTGTGGTCTCTATCATATCGTGCTCGGTAACAATAGTATCGACAGCTTTTTGCGATATTTTATGTCTTTTCTCTTCTAATAATGCCTCGACTTCGGCAGATGTTATTTCCGTAATAAATACACCATGGCCCTCTTCAAATGTTGGTATAGCTGTACTGAATATTATCTTTGGATGTTTATTGAAAATACGTTCGCTTTCTGCACTTGGAACTTCATGAACTATAATGGGTTGAAATATATCTTGTTTAATGTGAGCTTCGGCTTGTATCTTTTCAAAAGGTTTGATTGGTCCAGTATTTTGTTCGATAAATATTTGAGCTTTTTGGGCAATATCCATACCAAGTTTTCCTAGTTTTATTCTTGCCATACTCTCTTCGTATCTTGGAATATTCATTATTTCTTCTTTGTCCTGTGTTAAGATATGATCTACGGTAATACTTTTCCCCTCGACAAAGCTAATCTCAGCGTTACGCTTATCGGGTTTAAATTTATCAGTAAATATTGCACCTTGTTCTTGAGGAACCATTTCGCTAACGTCAATACCTTCCAAAGTTGATTCTGTTTTATGTGCTTCACATACAATCGGTTTTATTGCTGAGGATAATTCTCCGAGTTCTTCGCGTAAATTAATTTCCGTTTGTTCAACTACTTCTTTACCTTCCATTAAAAGATTTGCGGCTTCATGGCGAAATTTCATTATAGCAAATTCCTCTTCAATGTCTTGAGCATTAGTGGATTCTGTAATGGCGACAAATCTATTTTCATCTAAAACAACATGCGCTTTTGTTTTTGTCAATGATGTTTCCTGAATCCTGTCTATTTCTTTCTCCGCTAAGATTTGTTCGGAAAATTGTACTGTTTCAAAAGGTTTTTGGCCAATTAGCGCGGTTACTTTTGTTGGTACTATAACTTCCTTCATTTCATCTGTACTTGAACTGGTAATTATTTCAGATCTCTCAGCGACTTCGTAACCAGGAACAATAACCGAAAGTGCCGAGTGAGATCTATCTTCCTGTAATATTTCAAGGGGAGTTTCTTTGTCAGCTATTTTAATTTCTGTAACAGAGGTAATGCGCTTACCCTCTTCGACAGATAATTTTTCTATTTTGTGAAGTTCTGGCATAAATTTGCTTTTGAATGGTTTCTCTTGATCTTGAATCATATCTTCAGTTACTAAAAGACTTTGATATACTTCGTGTGTAGATGATACGGTTTTAACGTTTGGCTTTTCGATAGTTACTTCTCCTACAGAATATTCAATAGCTACCGCGGACGTTTCTGCTACACTGTGAGTAGCATCAATATCGAATGAAGCAGCGTGTTGACACGGTTGTTCCCCGATGATATATATCGATTCTCTATCTGCTGGTGTTATATGCTTTATACTTGCGATGGCTTTACCTTCTTCTATATCAATGTTTACAATTTTATTTTTCGGTATTAATGCTGGCGTAAATTGCTCTTCTCCTTCTTGAATAACAGGTTGTGATTCTACTAGTGAATTAAAACTTATGTGATCTGGAAATGCGACGGCAGCCAGTGGTGCTTCGCTAGTAGCTATTTCACGAGTGCTAAAATTAGCAATTTGTATTGTTGTTTCGGCGACGCCATGAGTTTCCATTAGAGTTTTTTCCGCTGTTTTTGTTTTTGGTATTTCTTTCGGCTTACATTCTGTTTCTTTATCTTCTAAGATTACCGCAGATACCTGTACACTTTGTTCCATTATCATGGAAAGATTAGCTTGCATCGTGGATGGTATTATATTTTTCTTGAGTATAGTTTCCATTTCCGTTGGCTGAGTTTCCATTGTTACTATTGCCTCTAACGGAATATTTGAAAATATGGTTGAAATAGAAGTCGGTTTTATTTCCATCAATTCTCCAGCACTAGAACTTGAAATGACTTCGCTTTTCTCAGCAATAATATGTCCGGCAAATTGAATCTCGGCTTTTTTCTCTGTAGGTTTTTTAGGAATTTGGAGAATATCTTCCTTTTCGCCTAAAATTTCACTAGACATAGTGACACTGATAATCTCGTCGACGGATATTCGAGCTGTGTCAGTTTTGGCTTGTTTATCTTGAAATTCTGTTTCTGTTTCTGTTGCAATAGTTTCGCTTTGGACGATACTCTCAAACGGTAAACGTTCCTCTTTTGCTGCTGCTGTCGCTGGTGCTTTCACGTTAAAATCTCCTGAATAAATGGCTGGTGTAACCTCAGTAAGTTGAGCGATTTTATGAGCATCAAAGCTAGTGTTGATTTTTTCACCTGGAATATCCGGTTTTTTCAAATATTCTCGTTCCTTATCAGATGCAATTGTTTCAATCACTGTTACGCTTGTTTCTTCTTCGAATGATATATCTACTCTTTTTTTATCTGGTTTGACGAAGTCAAGCATAAGTTGTTCTGAGTCACCAGTTGACATTTCGGATGTAACAATACTATGATGAGCTATATGCTCGGTTGTAGCCATTGCAGAGATCGTCTCTTCGTGTATTAATTCGTTAATGTTGTCAGTTACAGTTATTTCAGCAGCTTCTGCCACGGTATAAGTAGGAATATCGAAAGTAGCAGATTTGAATTGTGGTCTTTCTATTTCTGCAGACATGATTTCTTTGTCACCAGTTGTTACAGAAGAAACGACAAGAACTTCACCCATTACAAATTCAAAATTAGCTTTTCTCTCTGGTACCGACATTTGAGAAAAAAGTTTTTCAGTTTCTCTTGTTTGTACTTCTTCAGCAACGGCTGTTTCAAGTGGTAATAATGTCGCTTTAGGACGTGCATCTTGGATAGGTTTAGTAGTTAATTCAATTGGAACGACGCCACTAACAATCTCAAATGTTGATGCTATATTTTGTGTTACTACGTCCATTGTAGCTTCGGCTGTTTTCAGCATCTGTTTTTCACCAAGTATATCTTCTTTATCTTCAGGATGCGTAATTTCAATTGTTAGACTTTCTCCCTCTTGAAAAGTAATGCCAACTTTTTTAGTATTAGGTTTTACATCCGTTTCTAAAAGAGATTCTTTCTCTGATACTGATACTTCCATTTGTTGTACAACATCTAGTCCGCTTTGCAATTGATTGGCATTTTCTTGGTTTGGTCTTTCTTCTTTCAATGCACTTATATTGCTTGCAAGAATCATCTCCTGTGTTTCAGCTATTTTATGGCCCTCAGTTATATCAAATACAATTCTTCGTTCATTTGGTAACTTTTTTATTAACAATTCTTCCTCCGTTAATACGGTAGTTATTTCAGTGACGGTCAAATTTTCAGATTGAGCGCATACTTGAAGTTCGGCATTTTGTTTAATAGGACTCGCATCCTCATCTCTAATTCGTTCTGCTTCGCTAACATTTGTTTCTGTTACTATCAATTCTTCCAAAGCTTCTTGTTGTACTATTGCTTTACTTGATTTTGATAGATTACTACTTATTTTTCCAGCACTTTGTTCTACTAAGATCTCTGCCTTTGAGGCGATAGTGTGACCAGTTATGGATGACTCAATTGTATAAGTCTGTGGTTCAGTATCTAGCTTATAAATATTCTCGAGATCATGTGGAATTATTTCTAGAACGCTGGCGCCAGGCATTGTCTCCGTGAGTTTAATGTTCGCTATCTTTTCCTCGGGTTTGATGTCTGCTTTATAAATATTTTCCTTTTCCGCGGTTTCTTGCATAACGATACTGACAGTTTCTATAGGCACATGAGATGAATATGCTTTTCCACTCACAGGTTTATCTATCATTAGATACTCTTCAGTCGGCGATTCTGTTCTTATTTGTTCGCATATAGGAGCCACTTGCGTCATATATTCAGTATTTGCAAACGCACTTTTAACATCAGTCATATCGAGATATTCAGTTTCTTTCTCACTTATTACGATCATTGTAGTGTGCAAGCTCTCATTCTGATTCATTGAGATTGCGGCGGTCGTTGTTTCAGGATTCTTATCTTTCCTCGTCGAAGCTACATCTTCTGCAGCAATAGTTTCACCAACAATTATTTCTTGCAAACTGACTGTTTCGATTTGAGCTGTAGCAGTTGATACGGTTTCTTTCAGGATTTTACCTAAATTATTTTCAGGTTGGATTTCTTGAACTTCAAGAGAGATCATTGGATGAGTAGATACTGTTTTTCCATAATGTGATTCCGGCATTTCAAAAATTTTCAATTCGGCTTCTTTTTCTACAAAAGTCGTTTGCGATATTTCGATACCTCTGATAGCATCATAAATCATCTCAACCGTGTGAATTTCCGGTTTAGCATCTTCCTTCATGCTAATCTCTCGATCATGAATGAGCGTTTCAAGGATTGTTTTCGCTTCGGTTAATTGAATGGATACATCACCGCTCTTTGAAACATGCTTGAGTATATTTTTAAAATCCGCGGGATAGTCTGCGGTTTGAACTTGAGATACCAATATGTGTTCTTCTGGTCTAACTGATGTTTCCGCTAGTACTTCGAATGGTTTTTGATCGATACTATAAGTTCCTTCAGATTCTTGAACAATTGTGTCTGTTACAGAACCGATCTCTAAAGGGGAAATTGATGTAACGGCTAGTTTAGTAGTAGGCTTTTCGTCAGGATAATAATCTTGTTCTTTTTCAGATGCCATTGTTTCCACCGTCATAGCTGACATAATTTCGACGACATTCAAGTCTGCTGTGATCTGTTTACTTTCTTCTATTGTTAAATCATCTTCTTTTTGTTGAGTATCAATCATTGATGTCATGATTCCTTCTAAAAAGGTGATATGTGGTGTAATTTCGACAGAATCTACTTTACATTCAGGAATATATTCGCCTTCACGCTCCTGTACGAGATCATGACGAATAACAGCCGTTTCATTTCCATATGAAATTTCAATGTGGGCCGTTTG
The DNA here is from genome assembly GCF_001594065.2 of Cyphomyrmex costatus. NCBI lineage: Eukaryota > Metazoa > Arthropoda > Insecta > Hymenoptera > Formicidae > Cyphomyrmex > Cyphomyrmex costatus. The sequence continues at coordinate 522,402 of NW_017280233.1, read as the reverse complement.
ACTCGGCGGTAATCTACTTGAAATGTATGCTCCTTCTTTTTCGGGTGCATTCATTTCTTCGGTAATGCGTTGTCGTTGAGAAATTATTGATTTGGTAGCGACTTCAGTAGGTACTATTAACTCAGGATAATATTTTCCTGGTTTATCCTCAGAATAAATTTCTTCTATTATTAACGATTCCATTGCATTGACGTTTATTCGAGGTTTTGTAAATACTGTTTTTGTAGATTCTAATTTATTTTCAACCAAACCTTCCTGTATTTCATAAACCGAAAGTGATATTTGTGGTAAAACAATATCTTCCGCCTTAACACTTAAAGGTGTTATAAAATCTTCGGTTGGTATTTCGTTTTGATTAACTATGATCTCTCCAATAGTTGTGGCTTCTTGCACAGTGACTTGTACATCTGCTTTTCGACTTGTTTCTGGTATAATCAAAGATAGATTTGATACACTTTCATCGTGAGTCAGTGTTTCGCTGATGAGAAGACTTTCCTTCGTTATTACAGAAGGAGTAGCTTCACAAGAAGTAGCTTTGAAAGGTCCAGAAAATTCATTAGTAGATATATGTGCAGTAGTTTCCATGATAGAATATGGTTCTATTAATGAGATTGATATTGATGCTTTACGTTTGATAGGTTTGCTACTCGCCACTTGATCAATTTCTTTATCGTGTACTGATGTAATTTGTTCCGTTAGCGCAACAACAGTGTCTAATATATATTTAGCTTTTTCTGATTCAGGTTTACCAGGTGCTTGTTCGATTGTATGATGTAATGGTGTCACTTGATTTCGTTGACTAGATACATTTAAAATCATAGATGGCAATAATTGATCTTTTGTTACTTCAAATTTTTCTATCTCTTCCAGTTGTATCTCATCTCTACCAATGTTTGATTTTTTTGGTTTTAACGACTTTCTAATTTTTTTAATAGTTTTTTCTTCCTCCTCTATGTTTATTTGTTGTTCCACTTCTTGTTTTTGTTTACGAATCAATTTGCCCTTTGAACCCTGTTCGAGTTCAATAATCTCTTCTTCGATTTCTTCTTTTTTTCTTTCTTTTTCAATTTCTTCGATTTCCTCGATTTTTATTGATCGAACCCCCTCTTCCCTATCTTGTGAGGTTTCTTCAATTTGATCCCTTGGTTTGCTATCTTTGCGTTTGTGCAATGTTGTGTTTGCCTGCCGTGTGTCCTCGTATTCTGTGGAAAGTATGTGAGAATTTTGTGTCAGACGTGAGTGTTGCGTGATGTCTATTTTTTTGCACGTGCACGCACGCACACACACACACACACTTTATATCTTGCATACTTTATTCCATGACTATACTAGCGTGTATTTGATTACGATAGGAACGTGCTTATTAAACAAACAAGTAAAACAAGTGTTTGAATTTCTAGAAATGTATAAAATTTATTGTAAATTTAGTAGATTGTAACATTATTAATTTTATAATCATGCCACGTTCTTATGTTTCATATTATTTTGTGTTGAGCAAGGTATCGATAAAACTTACATTTGAAGCCACGATCAATGCAGCGGAAGTGAGCATCGAATTGTGAAGCATTGATTTCGAAGCTGATATGAAAAGTAGTTAATTAAAATGTGACAGTATTGTATATTGTATTAGAAAAGGAAATAGGATTTGTCGCGTGTGGAAAGCATAGCGGCGTAAGCGAAAAAATTGCACAGCTATTATTCAATCAAGTAAAACTTCAATATCTGAAAACAAAATAAAACAATGACTGTTACAGCCGTGAACATCCTATCTTAGTACATTAATTATTTTCTCTGTGTTAATATTTTTATATTATATATAAATAAAAATATATATTTTTTAAATATCAAAAAATATAGCATTTTTAATTTTTATATTGAAACTTTCATTTTTACAAAATTTTCATAACATAAAAAGAGACTTAAAGATATTGCATTTTTATACGAGATTATGTAATAATATAATAAGGGTAAAAATGTAGATTAGGGGAGACTCCCCCAATGACCTTGACCTTGACATATGTTGTCAAGGTCATTACCCTGAGTGACCTTAAGGAAGTTTTAACCGTCTGACCTAACTCGTTAAAAAGTTATTAATAAAAAAAGTTTCAAAATTAACGTATCATTTCTGGAAAATTATACAT
>NW_017280233.1:515324-519772 GCF_001594065.2 Cyphomyrmex costatus | reverse complement strand
CGTGGAAAGTTCAACGTTTCTGAACAGGGAAAGGTGTAGAATAGTACTTCATATCATACATGTATAGCAGAAATAATACGTTAATTTTAAAACTTTTTTTGTTAATAACTTTTTAACGAGTTAGGTCCGACGGTTAAAACTTCCTCAAGGTCACTCAGGATCATGACCTTGACAACATATGTCAAGGTCAAGGTCATTGGAGGAGGCTCCCCTAATCTACATTTTTACCATAATAAGATACTAAGAGTATATATAAATGGAGACTTGTATACATATATCCATCCTGAATTAAATTAAAATTATAATTATATATGATATAGCGCGTTAATTGTTCTAACTATAAAACTATAATCAAATAATAGCGATAGCATATTTATTATAGCGAAAAACCAATTCATAAATTGGTAAGTTATACAAATAAATATCTAATACGTCAAAATTTATTATTCCAAACCTTTAATTTCTCGAATATCCTGTATGTGAGTAGCTTTCTTTTCGTCCCTCTTCTCTGTAATAAAAAATACTTATTCTATCTAAAAATTTAGTATGATATATTCTTCACACAAAAAACAATAATGTGCATAACATAAAATATCAAAGAAAACTTAAATAAATCCAAATCTTATATGTACGTAATAAATAAATTATATCCATCATGAATAAATCACAGTTTGCAATTTTGGTTTACCCATAAAATAAACATCCATTTTGCGAACGATATTTACTCTTTCCATAGCATGTTGCTCAGTTTCAACCTGAGAAAAGAAATGAAAAAAAAAAAGAGAAATTATTATTCTTGAAAATATTATAACATATGTATATTTTACTAAGAAAAATGGAAAACAAGATACATCATTTTTTTCTAATAATTATTAGTAAGTCATATAATATAATATTTGGATGTCATATTTGTACCTTGGAAATTTCTGTAACTTCCCAAGCACGTGATTTGAAATCTTCTGGAGCAAAATGTATAATGACTTCTTCCACAGTTGCATGCTGAAGCTCAACCATTCTCATAAAAGCACGAAAACCGACTGTCGCTGCAACGAAACTTTCGTCAGTTGTCGTTTCTTCGGCAAGTACCTGAGTGATCAAAGGACCATGGCCTTTTCTTTCCACCAATTGAACCAAAGCATTCTGAGCATCGGGTGTCTTTAGAGCAGGAAAAATCTCAGTCTTGTAAAGGCATTCGTTAATCTCGTTTATGGAAACACCTTGTCGAACCAAGTAGCCAATTGTTGCAAGTTCTCGAAGGGGAAATTCTCCCGGACCAAATTCTGTCGCATCAAGTACCTCCATTATCTCATCGACTTCCCGAGTTATGCTTTCTTTTTGTCGCTCCACAATCTCTTTTATGGTAATGTCTTCTTGAATTTTTCCGGCTTTTATTTTCTTTATCTTTTTTTGTCTTGTTTCTATATGTTTCGTTTCTTGCAAACTACTTTCTACATCTTCAGAGATTGCATCTTTCTGTAAAGTTTCCGAGGTAACTTGAGCGTGATCAAGTTTCATTTCAATGGTGAAATCTGGAGCAATATCTTCACTCGTGATTTCTGACACGACAACACTTTCTTGCTCTTCGACAATTTGTTTGGCACGTTCTTGGAATTTAGGTATACATTCTTGTAGTTTTTTATTGTCAATTTTCTTTAAAGAAGCTATTGCTTCTGTTACAATTGATTCTTGGATTGGTATTATTTTTCGTGCTCTAGAAACCTAAATTGTAAATATAAAATAAATTGTAATTCGTGAAAATATACAAAAAATTCAGCTATATAAAAACTAAATATTTTATGTTAAAGAGTGAATTTTATATACTATCGTAAATAGTTCCCCCCCATAGCGCGCCGAACATCCGTTGGACTTAAAACGCAAATCTAATCAACTATACCGTTGCAATATCACAATTTTTGATGCTTATTATAGCATCTAAATTGGATCTTAATAATATGTTGAAAGACATATTAAATTCTAAAAATGTAATGTTAAATTAATAATAAATGTAAATCTATGTATGAAAAATAAGATTGCGAAGAATATCACAAGTTGGTCCCGGCTGTTATTTGTTATTTGAAACTTTTGAGAGTCTTCTTTAATTGATTTGTTGAATATACGCTGGCTGCAAGATGCGTTTGTTACTTTCAAATAATTATTATTTAAATGAAGAACTTTGTGATGAATATCACTACGTCGACTAACCAACAGAGGTCTATAGTTACTAATGCCAATTCTCGCAAGTGTCGAATTACATGATTATCTGTTTATATAGAACTTCTTTCTAACATCTCTCCCAGGCGTCTAAGGTAGGCTCCCACTACATTACCTTATTGATGAGTCTAGTAGTGGGAAGCCGGGACGAAACGCCAACTGTGATATTTTTCGCAATCTTATTTTTCGCACACATAGATTTACATTTATTATTAATTTAACATTACATTTTTAGAATTTAATATGTCTTTCAACATATTATTAAGATCCAATTTAGATGCTATAAGCATAAAAAATTGTGATATTACTACGGTAGTTGATTAGATTTGCGTTTTAAGTCCGACAGATGTTCGGCGCGCTATGGGGGGGAACTACTTACGTAGTATATAAAATTCACTCTTTAACATATCTTATATATGATCGCACTAATAACAGCGAATAGCTCTCATTAGCCGTTATATTATTGTTATTTGAAACTTTCGAGAGTCTTCTTTAATTGATTTGTTAAATATTTTATAATACCTCCTTGGGTTTATCTTCTATGAACTCTGTAGTTTCTAATAGTTGAGTCTCTTCAACATCAATAATTCTTCTGTAAATACAAATGTCAACAATTATAATTTAAAATTAAAGAACAAATTAAAAACTTTGAATTATAATTAATAAGATAACATGAAAAATTACTGACTTTTCTATCTGTTCCTTTGGAATAAGTTTCTCTTCGCGAATTTTTTCTTTCTCAATTTTAATACGTTCAGTTTTTACTTTCTCCTTAATCTCCTTTGTCTTCTTTAGATCAGTTTTCTTTTTTCTGTATAATTTCTCTTCTTGTTTTTTAAATTTTATATCCAGCTTTTCTTCCTCTTTGTCTTCCGGCATTAACCGTGATTCGCTGATAGTATCGATATGAAGTTTGGCTTTCGTTACTATCATACCGATTTCATTGGTAGCTTTGCAAACATACGTGGCATCGTCTCCTTTGGTAGTTTGCTTAATTGTTAGAGTAGTTCTATTTTCTTTGTCAAATATACGTATTTTTACATTGTTCGTATTCATTATAAGCTTATCGTTCTTATACCAAACAACATCTATAAATTGAAGAAATAATTAATTAAGACAATTTGATAACTAAATTTTAATATCTTTGTGATGTGTGAGTAATTACCTGGTTTGGGATTACCAGAGAAGACACATTCAAATAAAGCGACATCTCCTTCTTTTGTATAAACATCCGTTATTTCTTGGATAAATCGTGGAACAGCTTGTGTAGCTGAAATGTTATAAAATTGTAATTATCAAAAATTCATAATAAAAATACATTACATTGAATTAAATTTCTCACCAAATTCTATGTTTAACGTCAAGATTATTTGAATTAATCTCATTTTGTCAATAGCCTAGGTAAATCAACATGTGTGAAAAATTATACACCAGTTACTTCTAAACGATACATCTCTATTGTTAGTCTTAAAACGAATTCTATCTATACATCATCCTTTTTTCATCTTTAATATAGTATTTTCTATAAGATATATGGATGTATTGCCGGCTAATCCAAATTTCCGCTGCATTAACTTTGAAGTAGCAAAAATTTTTGTACTTTTTCTTGATCATTTAGTGTTGATGCGTGTTGGAAAGATTCCAGATCAATTTTTTTCAACTCTAATTGAAACATCCGCAGATTCATGATTTTTGAGTTGTCTCTTTTGCAGCATTTTAAAACAAGAGTCTTAGATAATATAAAATAAGGCCCAATAAGTATAAAACAATATGAGTAATAATAAGGGCAATGAGCCAAATACTGAACGCAAGAAAAATTTTTCAAATTAAGTATAATATAAAATTTAAACGTTAATACAGACGTTTCGACTCCGATCGGGTCATCTTCAGTGTAACAAACATAAATAAATTATAAAATTTCGGTGTCGCTAATCAATAGATGTCAGGAAATTATTCGCATTTTGAAATTGTAGTCCATCATGTAAAAGTTAATCCAATACAGTAAAATCAATCTAATAAAATTTATATAATTTGTCATAAGAATCTTAAATAGCATGTTAAACAAGTGTTAAAAGATAGTTACCTTATTAAAAATTGTGTAATAACTAATGTCAATAATGTAAAATTCCATATGTGAAAAATGCAATGTCGTCAATGATAAAATGTTATAACAATTCAGATTTAATCCAATTTACAGCTTTATCGACTTCTTATGTTAATGTCAAGAAACGCAATGA
>NW_017280233.1:514574-514852 GCF_001594065.2 Cyphomyrmex costatus | reverse complement strand
ACCCACTCCCGCCACCCCTCTCTTTCGCTGTATTTAACATTCTTTCGTTATTTCAATTTTTTAACATCCTCTCTCACCTTTCACTAGCACCTCCACCATCTTCGGCCCACAGGACCTCCTCCACTCGCCCCCTCCCTCCCCCTACTACCCACTCCCGCCACCCCTCTCTTTCGCTGTATTTAACATTCTTTCGTTATTTCAATTTTTTAACATCCTCTCTCACCTTTCACTAGCACCTCCACCATCTTCGGCCCACAGGACCTCCTCCACTCGCCCCC
>NW_017280233.1:513052-514543 GCF_001594065.2 Cyphomyrmex costatus | reverse complement strand
CCCCCACCGCCACTCTCTTTCGTCGTATTTCACTATCTTTCGTTGTTACAACTTTTTAACATCCTCTCTCACCTTCCACTTGCACCTCTATCTTATTTAATTGTAAAAACTTTATTAAAAAAATTCACACATAATGATAATAAGCATCTTGATCGAGCTTTGACCGTGATAGGCCTTGCTTTGTGCTTCCTTCTTTCTTGTTATTGTTTAACAATTGTACGGTCGTAAAAATGAGATTCTATTATTTGTTAAAATATACGTCGCCTGAAAATGACGTTATTATTACTACTCTAGACAGATATTGCGAAGAATATTATTACGTCGACTCGCCATCAGAGGTCTACTCAATTGATATTCGTTAAATTTCTCGCAAGTGCTGAGATACACGTATGTCTCTTTATATAGAGTCTCGGTTTAATAACTTACACCGGCGTCTAAGGTAGGCTCCCACTACATTATCTTACTGATGAGTCCAGTAGTGGAAGCCGGGACGAAACGCCAACTTGTGATATTCTTCGCAATCTTATTTTTCACAGACTTCAATTATCAGTACTTTAATATTAAATTTTAATATATGTCTTCCAACATATGATTAAGATCTAATAAGATGCTATAAGCATCGAAATTTGTTAGATTGATTGTCAATCTAACTAAAGTGATATTACCGCGGTAGTTATTTAGAGTTGCGTTGTAAGTCTGAAAAAAATGTTCGGCACGCGATTGAGAGAACTACATACGCGATATGTAAATTCACACATAATGATAAGAAGCATCTTGATCTAGCTTTGACCGTGATAAGCCTTGCTTTGTGCTCCCTTCTTTCTTGTTATTTATTAAAAAAAATTTGTTTTAAATGAAGGTAATAAAAAAAATCGTTGCGTTAATGTTAGACGGTTAGTGAAAACAATCTTGGGGATTGTTTTGACGTGGAAGGACGGATGTGCGCGAGTTTCATATCCCCCCCCTCACCCGGCTCACCGATAAACCGTGCAGTCATCTTTTAAATACATATTAAATGAAATTATTGTTTTAAATACTCCCGACTGCTGATCGATATGATGTATACTTAAAACCATCACAGTACTATCACGAGTTAAATTATAATATATTACCACGAAAAGTAACTGATTATTAATTATTAAAGTTGCCAATACAAAGTGAACATACGTAAATTGTATTCGACTGTCATGGGACATTTCGACTGCCCGCGGAGCGGTGAGGGGGACAATGCAACATTTGGTTGATTTTCGAATCGCCTCCGTCTAGCTTTCGCTGTCCCTCTCATAACACCGCACCGCGCATAATATATTACTAGAAAAAATTACTGTTTTACATTTATTTAATAATTTTGATTTTTTAATAATTTTGTTTTATAATATGCAATCGCGTTAACGAAAAAAAATCAATATGTTGTTATAAATCTGACGTGTCAATATTAGACAGTTAGTGAAAGCAGCCTTGGGGATTGTTATCAAAACAACACATCAAATG
>NW_017280233.1:497587-509803 GCF_001594065.2 Cyphomyrmex costatus | reverse complement strand
ACCTTATTAAAAATTGTGTAATAACTAATGTCAATAATGTAAAATTCCATGATGTGAAAAATGCAATGTCGTCAATGATAAAATGTTATAACAATTCAGATTTAATCCAATTTACAGCTTTATCGACTTCTTATGTTAATGTCAAGAAACGCAATGAAGAAATATGTACATATCGGGCAATGATTCCGTATCGTTTTGTTTATTTATGCCATGTGTCTGTTTTTTAATATAAACCATTTCGGATATCAACCTCTTCTTGTAGGAAGGTTCCACATCTAATACTTCCACATTATTCCAATTAAAATTATGATTATTGTCTATTCGATGGTTAGTAACAACTGATGGAGACTTTGATAATTTATTGATATCCGAGATGTGTTCATTGAGTCTAGTTTTTAATTGCCTCTTAGTCTGCCCAACATAACTAGCATCACAATCATTACACGAAATTTTATATACAACATTACGATTTTGCGTATGTTCAAGTTTGTCTTTACCTCTCTTAATATAGCTTTTAAGTGTATTAGGAATAATGTACGCGAGTTGCAGTTGACAGAATTGGCAATAGGTGTAAATTTTTCTAAGAGGCAATTAAAAACTAGACTCAATGAACACATCTCGGATATCAATAAATTATCAAAGTCTCCATCAGTTGTTACTAACCATCGAATAGACAATAATCATAATTGTAATTGGAATAATGTGGAAGTATTAGATGTGGAACCTTCCTACAAAAAGAGGTTGATATCCGAAATGGTTTATATTAAAAAACAGACACATGGCATAAATAAACAAAACGATACGGAGTCATTACCCGATATGTACACAAATATGATACAGTCCTTCTCTACCTCTTAGACTGTTTTCAGTTGGTTTTTACCTCTTTTAAAGATTTTATTTCTTCATTGCGTTTCTTGACATTAACATAAGAAGTCGATAAAGCTGTAAATTGGATTAAATCTGAATTGTTATAACATTTTATCATTGACAACATTGCATTTTTCACATCATGGAATTTTACATTATTGACATTAGTTATTACACAATTTTTAATAAGGTAACTATCTTTTAACACTTGTTTAACATGCTATTTAAGATTCTTATGACAAATTATATAAATTTTATTAGATTGATTTTACTGTATTGGATTAACTTTTACATGATGGACTACAATTTCAAGATGCGAATAATTTCCTGACATTATCTATTGATTAGCGACACCGAAATTTTATAATTTATTTATGTTTGTTACACTGAAGATGACCCGATCGGAGTCGAAACGTCTGTATTAACGTTTAAATTTTATATTATACTTAATTTGAAAAATTTTTCTTGCATTCAGTATTTGACTCATTGCCCTTATTATTACTCATATTAAGAATCTTAGACTTGGGATATGTTTGATATTTTCTTTTCTAGTCATCATGATTGAAGTTGACTAAACTGTAAGTTTCTTGGGAATAGTTTTTAAATAAGTTTATCTGTGTTGAATTTATTTTGAATAATCAAAATGCATAAGTATGTTTGGCATTTTGATTTTTCTTTGATTAATGATAAATAGAACGATAATTTTTGGTCTCTGAAAAATTTACTAGAGAACTATTACCATTATAAATAGAGTTATTATATAATATTATATAGGGTGTATAAAAAGTCTCGGACCCCTTAAATATCTCTTGAAAAGTAATTATTTTTGAGAAAAATGTTTTGTACAAAAGATGTAGGGTTGAAAATGATCTATTGACTGATCTTATCAATTTCACCTTGGATGGTGCCACCAAGGTCAAGTCAAGGTCAAATCGATTTTTCTAAACAAAACACGGTAATTATGTACTTTAGGGGACCCAGCTCCGATGACCTAGACTTTGACATATGTTGTCAAGGCCATGATTCCGAGCAACTTTGCCTTAATAACTAGGTGGCAGACTCTTATAGTTTTTTAGATATTAAGCGTTGAAGTTATTTTTAACAGTAGTGAAACCTACTGTATTCGTGCGAAGCAACTCTTATTCCATCTCTTTTTCTGCGAATGAGCTCGCAACTTCCATGTCGCTTCATGTTGTAAAGTGTACGCGTGAATACAGTAGGTTCCGCCCCCCCTGCGGGGGGGCTCCTCTACTATTAAAAATAAACTAACCCAACCCATTTAGTAGTGTATGGTAGCTGTCATATCGCTTCGCGTAGAAAATCGAAATTCATGCGCACACACACAATAGTACAACCATAGAAGTATGTTCGCATAGAAAGTCACATGCCTGTACTGTTGTGCATGGATTCGATTTTCTACACGAAGCGAGATCTAGCTTACACCATTAAATGGATTGGATTAGGTTATTTTTAACAGTCGTGGAACCTCTCGCAGGGGGGCGGAACCCACTGCATCCACGTATACACTTCGCAACATTCAGTACTTTATAAACAAAGTAGATGTTTCCCATTTTCTAGATATTTACTGAAAAGACATATTATTGTATTTTTTGAAATTATGGCCAAAATATATCCACCGACACTGGAGAAATAATTAGTGTTACATACTATTACTATCTACTTTATTCGATAAAATAATAGATACACGGGTTGAGAGAAGCAAAACATATACTTTACAACATAGAAATAAGATGCGTATAAAGTGTATGCATAGATGCAGTGGGTTCTTCCGCCTCCCCCTGCGGGGGGGCTCCACAACTGTTAAAAATAATCTCACCCAACCCATTCAGTGGTGTGGTTTCGACTTTCTACGCGAAGCAAGAGCCATATCTCATAAATAGGTTGGGTTAGGTTATTTTTAACAGTTGTGGAGCCCCCCCCGCAGGGGGGGGCGGAACCCACTGCATCCACGCATACACTTCGCAACATTCAGTACTTTACAAACAAAGTAGATGTTTCCCATTTTCTAGATATTTACCGGAAAGACATATTATTGTATTATACGAAATTAGATTTTTAGGTCTAAATATCTCAGAAACTATAAGAGACCGCCACCTAGTTGTTAAGGCCAAGTTGCTCAGAATCATGACCTTGACAACATATGTCAAGGTCAAGGTCATCGGAGCTGAGTCCCCTAAAGTGCATAATTACCCAAAACACCCTATTTTTGATATTTTGATTCTAGAATCTAATAGCTGAGGTCGGGAGCTTTCCAAAACACTATAATAAAGCATCTTTTTAATCAGTACTTTTCAAGTTATATGAGAGTTGAAAGTTACCGAACCGCCGCGGCATTAGCATTACCTAAACTAAGGTGATCGTATCCATTTTAATATTATGCAAGCGACAAGACTTTTCAATCAATCTTTTAGAAATAAAGACAATGATATATCTAAATCAACTGTCACTCGTTTGAGCATTTGTCGTTCCTTTAACCCAGCTTGCCTTACCTATCAGTTTTTAATTGTTGACATAGTGAGATGGCGCTTCAATCTGGTTCTTTTTAATTCATTTTTATTTTAACGTACAGAGTGTTGCAGATACATACTAGGCAGTACGACGGGTTGCGCGACAAATATTCCAGCTAGGGGCAGGCATGGTTCAGTAGATAATTACGGCGTGGTGTAGGTAATGACGGCGCGTGTTTATCAACAAATTCAGGAGCGTGCCAGACGTTATGACGAACTTATTGTTAGTACCTTTATGATCATGAAAAGGAGCCAAAATGACAATCAAAGAGATGAAAAATATTTTGTATTTAATTATATTCCTTTATATAATTCTTATATGAAAAATGTTCTATCATATAACATTTTTTAAACTTGATTTTTTATCTTTGATTGTCGTTTTGGCTCCTTTCCATGGCACGCACGCACGCACGCACGTGCACACGCACACGCACACAAACGATGATTGATGTAGGTAGATAGAAGATGATATACATATGTATGAAAACTATTGATATTTTATTTATTTTATACCAATTTATTTAATTTTTTTTACAATGTTCAAAATATCCACCCGACTCTTCTAAACACAATGCAACTCTTTGCATAAAACTTTGTCGTACTTTGAATAATATTGCAAGTGTAATATTGCGACTTGCAGCTTGAATTTTTTCTATCAAATCTTCTCGACTACGTGGTAATGTTTGATACACCTGATCTCGTATATAGCCCCACGCAAAAAAATCCATAGGTGTGAGATCAGGTGATCGCGGTGGCCACTCGTGAAGATTGCAGTGAATGCCTATCCATCTATCCAAAAATCTTCGGTTTAAAACAGCACGGGAAAGAACAAACATATGAGCTGGATGGCCGTCTTGCTGATATATAATATTTGGCAAAATGTTTAATGGCACATCGTCTAATAAAGTTGGAAGCGTGTCTTCCAGAAACTCAGAATATATTTCTCCTGTAATGTTAATATCTTGTGGAAAAAAGGGTTGTCCAATTACTACGTTGTTCACAATGCCCATTCAAACGTTGACATGATATTGCCCCTAAATATGTGTTTCTTTCCGGCAATGAAGATTCTCTTCTGCATAATGGTGCTCATTATGACGATTAATGCCACCGTCACTCCGGAAAGTGCATTCGTCTGTCCATAAGATTCTTCTCAAGAAGTTATCATTTCCAATATTTTCTATGTCAACCTGTATGATAAGAACAGGAAATGAAAAGGTCCTTTTTAAAGGTAACAAGTTATTTGTTACCGAGTAAAAAAAGTAACTAGTTACCGTTATTAGTTAACGATTAAAGTGTTAAACCTACTTGGTCTGACAATGAGATCTAATCGCAAAATCTTTCTCGGCGAAGTAAATCACGTTGAAACAACTTTTGCGTTGTGTATCTTTTGAAAGGATGCCATCCTAGATCATTTTTTATTATCCTATGCACCTTGGTGTGATCTATATTAAGATATCGCGCAATGCATCTGGTGCTAGTATGCGGATTTGCTAAAACAGCATCTCTCACTTGATTAATTATTACTTCATCTCGTTGGCGTATGTTTTGTGGACGTTTTGGAGCATGAAGACCATATTGACAAATTCGACAATATAATTGTTCGAACAACGCGTGTGACAGATGCTGCTTGTCGGGGAAACGATTAGCGTGCAAAACTGCGGCCATCCTTTCATTTTTATGGCATTCGCCATAAATGAGCAGCATATTCGCTAAATCTTCATTAGTGAAACGAGGTATCGTTGATCCACGTTTTCGCTACCAATAGCTAGGCGTAATGATTATACACTCGCGATGTGTCTCGTGATCTTACCTTCGATACACCTATTACGCGAATCTGACTAAAGACGATCAGCCCCAAGTCATGTTGTATCTTTTGTTATTATCTTTTGTTAATTATTCTTTTGTTTATTATTAAAAGCTACAATACTAGAGAATTTTGATAAACATTTACTTGTCAGCTTCTTTCAAATCGTGCGGACCAAAACGACAATCAAAGATGAAAAATCAAGTTTAAAAAATGTTATATGATAGAACATTTTTCATATAAGAATTATATAAAGGGATATAATTAAATACAAAATATTTTTCATCTTTGATTATCGTTTTGGCTCCTTTTCATGATCATAAAGTACTAAGTTCGTCATAACGTCTGGCACGCTCCTGAATTTGTTGATAAACACGCGCCGTCATTACCTATGCCACGCCGTAATTATCTACTGAACCATGCCTGCCCCTGGAATATTTGTCGCGCAACCCGTCGTACTGCCTAGTATGTATCTGCAACACCTTGTACATATACCATATTGTCTAACCTTATTATCTCTATTTGTACTTTCTCATTATTACTCTTTTCATGTTCCTTATAAGTATTATTCAAAAACTGTCTAAGTGTAATAACTGTCGTCTTTGTACTTATCTGCTGTGCATTGTTCTGTACTAACATAAGCCTTATTCAATAAAAAGGTTAAAAAATAACAGCATTAATTACTTTCTCGGCTAGATCCCACTGGACCCCACCGGGATTTGGAACTTCGTCAAGTTATATCTCTAAATAGAAAAAATATTTTTAACTTATTACATGCAAAATTGATATCTCTAGAATAAGATAAGAACAAATAAACAAAAATAAAACAAACTTATTTTATTCTTAAATTACATCATAAAAAGTTAAAGCCTGAATTGAAATGTGAAAAATCGCATTAAATACGTCATATCTTAATATGGCGAGCTAGGGTTAAAAGAATATTACATATTATAGCAAATACTTAAATTGGCGTCCCTCCGCAGTCTGACAATGTGCTAGACGATTATAAAAATGTAAATTGCATTTCTACAGAATTCGCGAGGCATTATTCTAAATTCATTTATTATTTGATGATGTAAATCATTAAGATTTTGAGGTTTAGTATTATAAATTTTTCCCTTTAAATATTCCTACAAAAAATAATCTAGTGGATTTAGATCAGGTGATCGTGCTAGCCATTCAATGTAACCCCTTCTTCCTATCTACCTATTCGAAAAAACTTCATTCAGATATTGGCGAGGAAGGAGAAGGAAAGAGCAGGAGGGAGGAGGAAATAGAGATACAGACATTCGCGGGCACATACATGACTCATAAATCCAGCAATCTCTACGTAATATCTTAGATAATGCTAATGTCGGCGATTCCGTATCTTTCAACTTTCATAACTTGAAAAGTACTGATTAAAAAGATGCTTTATTATAGTGTTTTGGAAAGCTCCCAACCTCAGCTATTAAATTCTAGAATCAAAAATAGGGTGTTTCGTTTAAAGAAATCGATTTGACCTTGACTTGACCTTGGTGGCACCATCCAAGGTCAAATTGATAAGGTCAGTCAATAGATCATTTTCAACCCTACATCTTTTGTATAAAACATTTTTCTCAAAAATGATTACTTTTCAAGATATTTAAGGGGTCCGGGACTTTTTATACACCCTGCATAAATCTTTTTTCACACTTTGACAGTGAGAACTCACAAATCGAGAACGATTTTCTTTTCTTTTTGCATTTTATTAAAATACACACGGAGAAAATTGCAATGGTTGTTACTACAATATTCTCTATGTTTAGAAAAGAAATTTATGTAAATTCAAATTACATTAATATTACATTAAATGTATTGTAGCTGTTCAGACATGCCCATCTATATGGTTATCACAACTATAGCTTTATCGATAAGTAATATTCGATTAGAATATTCAAATATATGGTTGCCTCAATCGAACAATTATTGCTATCTCTCAATATGTCTGCAGAACAAATAATGTATTTGAAAAATGTATAGGTATATGGTTACACGGCACTGATGTGAGACGATTTGCACTATTACCAATCTATTATGGTATGACTGTTACCGCTGATTACCGCCAAAATTCGTGAACATGTTTTTTATTGTGCATATTCTTCGCAAAACGTTTTATCTCGTGCATATTCTTCAACGAAAAGGATCTACCATGGATAAAGATTGCAAGCTTTATCTTCAAAGCATAGGATCTGAAGCCTCAATTCCGGTTTTCAAAGGTCAGATAGTATTCAAAAACATTTAGGTTCTGGCCGATGAAATACCAGCAGATTGATAGCGAATTAATAAGTGGCAGCAGATTTTGGTATCAACGGTCAACTATTAGATGATTGCATAAGTTCGTGCCCGATTTTTATAGATGTCACTAGCTTTATGTTTATTGCAGAGTTTTGGTGTTTTTGTTTTATTTTTTGCTTTAAATAAGTGATAGTGTCATGAATCACTTTAGCGACAGACATCGTTCAGATAAGTCTTCTTCTTCTTCTTAATTAATGGCTCCTGTCTCCTTAAAGTGAGCGGAGACAATACGGCCAGATCACGTCTGTGCAGATTACGTCTGTGGTAGAACAGTAACGAGTGATGCAATGCCCGCGAAAATGGCGTTGCTCGAACGGCCACCTGACGCCTGCGTCTACGGCGTCGTCACACCGCAATAACGCGCGCCAGGAGTCCTAGTCGTCGAAATGTCGAACAATCGAGACGAGCCCATCCGCGGACACCCATCGTTGGGATTCAATTGCTCAGTTGAAGTCGGCAACACTTTCAAAAATATAAATTAAAGAGCACCCGAACCAAGACGCGTCCGTCTCGGTCGAGCGGTTCTTCGGAACTGTTCAGATAAGTCGATTTGTGCGTGAAAGAAATTTTTCAAAATGGAGAATAAAAAGGTACATTTATGGCATGTAATGTTATATGAGTTTCGGAAAGGCATGAGTGTTGGGACTGCTCAAAAAAACATTCAGAGCGTTTATTTAGATCGTGCTCCTGCTCTCCGGACAATTGAAAAGTGGTTTCGCAGATTTCGAAATGGTGATTTCAATTTGGAAAATCAACCTCGCTCTGGACGTCCTTCTGGCATTGATGACGATATTGTGCGTGCCTTGGTAAAAACAAACCCAAGGATTACAATTGAGGAGATTGCGGAGAACCTAAACATAGATAATTCAACTCTTAGCATATTTTACTTTTAAATCGGGCACGAACTTATGCAATCCTCCAATATTATATATGTTCACATTAAACTTATATTTTCCTACTGGCATATCTTATCCTAACCCGATCTAACCTTGCATGACGTGCGTCACTTGCAACCGGCATACCTAAAGCCAATCTAAATATGTATTTCATATAAATATGCGAGGTTGTAAATACTATTAGTTTAAGACAAGTTAACGTATATATTAGGGATGTAACAAAAGTGGTTATAGCGAAAGCGAATGCGAAAACGAAAGAAAAAAAATTTTTTTGCTAAAGCGAATGCGAATGCGAAAGATCTTTTTTTTTCTGCTGAATGATTAAATCAGCCACAATTACAGACAGTCACGAAAAATAATATTTAAAAAATATTGCTAATTCCTATTCAAATTATTGAATGATGGATTGAGAGAGATAAATGCAAATGTGTAAATTAGTATTTGCATATGAACGACTTATTTATTTTAAATTAAATAATCAAATAAAATACAAAATACATTAATTATAATTATATAAAATAAAAATACAATAAAATATATTCTTATTCTTGAATCTTGTATTGCAACTCGTAAATATTATACATAAAATAAACTGACTCATATAACTTCAAGTAAAATAACTCAATATACTTTTTATTAAGTCAACATAAAATAAAATTCTTCTAAGAATTAGTTATATTTTTATATTATATACTTAATAAGAATAAGTATTACTTATTAGCTTATTTAGATTAGCAAATCAACAAATGAAATGTAAACTGCTTTCCCATCATCTAGTGTGCCCTCGGTGAAGCTGCGAATTCCGCGGGTCGGACAAAATCTTTCGTTAAAATTTTCGCATAATTAGATGCGAAAACGAAAATCTAAAATGATACGAAAGTTTCGCTTTCGCATATGCGAAAGCGAATATTCGTTACATCCCTAATGTAATATATAACTATGGTTGTAACTGTTAGGGATAATTTCCACAGTCGATAAGTCGCTATTAAGTTATTCCAACGCGGCGCTGCGGTGATAAAAAGAAAAGAGGACTAGAGAAACAAAGAAGTTATTAGAGTTCGTACGTTTAAAAAATTCAGAAGCTCTTGTTTCATCGTTGCGTTCGACAATTCATAAAGAATAAAGATACTGATTTTATACTGACGACCTACGCTAATTTGATTCTTTTGTATCGATTAATATAATAAAGCTCTGTATTCTATTCAAACGATTGTCCGTTTCTTGGACGCAATACCACTTAAAAAGCCTACAGTAACATTCATATATTAAGTTCGAATTAATTCTCGGTGATTTTTGTTAAGGACGTTCTCCGACTGCAGTTGTGCTCAACCTAAAGTTTACTCGCGTCCACGTGATCGCTCCTACACACAGAAAGTAATAGTTGACTACCACTCCGCTCTTTCACTTGTTTCGTTGTTTCCCTCTCGCTTTCGCTATTGCCGCCGGTCGAAAACATAGCGGAGCTACTTACTTTGCTAAATGGTTTCTTAAAAATGAATACCGAAAGGCATATTCAGGAAAATTTCATATCATTCCTTGTGATATCAAGTTTTATGTCTCTTTGTTTCAAAAAATTGTAAAGAAAAACCTTTTTACAGTGAATACAAAGACACTTTCAAATAAATTTCAGATAGGGATCCTATATGTTAAACGCTTCAACTTTGAAATGGAATATCTCGATTTTTAATCCCGCTTCGGGTACTGAGCTTCAAAACACATGTTCAGAACACTAAAACAAGTTTTTTCTGTAAATTTCAGAAAAATTTAAAGAAAATGGATTTTTTGGAGAACATCTTTAAGGGGATGCTGGACGGCCGAACTTGATCACGGTCGATAAAGTCAATTTTTTACTGTCCGCTTACGCCCTCTGCGGGCCGCGCGCTGTGCGGCAATCGTATTGTCTCACTAATCAAATTTCCGTCTATATGTTTTACTATAACATTACATCATTTTTTATTTAAATATACATCATAATAAATGATACACGATAATATCGTAATTTTATTGTCTGCTTTGACATGTCTCTATCTTGACAGAAGTCTCTATCTTGAAGAAGTCTCTTTCTCTCAATTCATATGGGACCCAATTTCCTAACTTCTGGATCATTCCCATTGCTTTTAAATATTTGCTAATGGTTGATACATCGACATTTAATGTTTCTGACAATTCTTTGAGCGTCTGACATAAATTTTCTTGAAGTAATGTTTCCAATTCTCCATCTTCAAATTTTTTCGGCTGACCATGGTGCTTTTTGTCATTCACAAAATCGTTGTTTTTAAATCTTCTAAATCAATCTCTGCAAATTATTTCAGATAGAGCATGCTCTTCATAAGCCTCCATTAGCAAACGATGACTTTCAGCAGCAGATTTCTTGAGATTAAAACAAAAAAGTAATGCTTCCCGCAAATGCTCTTTTTTATACTCTTATGCTCTTTTTTGATACAAAACCCGACATTTTTAATGCGATAAAAATTGTGTTTTTTTCATCCGATCAGGTGTTATATACTGATTATTAAAGCTTATTGATAGTACTTTTATATACATAAGCAGTCACTTTCGACCATGTTGAAACAGCACAAATACTGACCTCTCCCGGTCAACAGTGAAAATTAATTCAAGCACCTAATAATAGTTACCCTCGCTAAGTATAGAACAACCATATAGGTTATATATACCATATAACTTTCATAGTACTATAGTTCCTATAATCAATATATATTAATGGGCGAAAGATATCATATTTATTTGTGGTTATAACAACCGTAACTTTTTTTCGTGCAACCATCGATATCTTTTTGTTAAATATCGAATCATTATCCGCTTTTTCAAATATGTCTTAAGGGGATGCTGGAGCTACGGCCGAACTTGATCGAGGTCGGTACAACAGATTTGTGACCGTTCACTTACGCCCTCTGCCTGCCGCGCGCCGCCGCTGGCCCCGAGCCGCCGCTGGCCCCGAGCCGCCGTTGGCTGCGCGTCGCCGCTGGTCGCGTGCTGTTTGCATCTGTCATATACAATCATATGGCTCCTACTCATTCCGTATTCAGTACGTATTTTTATTGATAAAAACGCGTTTTTATCTCTGAAATTCTATAGTATGCATGAAGTATACTATAGCATGTTAGAGCGCTAACATCATTGTAAGCGCGTGTTGAATACGGGCCTCCGAGTGAGTTGGAGTACTTATGCAACGCGAGCAAATGTCGAGCAAAGAAAACCTCTGCTTCGACTATTATGATCGTGTTGTCACACATGTATATATACTGTCAGTAATAAGAATGTGTAATATAATGTGACATACACATTTTTTAAATAACTGACAGATATATTGGTGCACACGAATGTAGAACATTTCCTTTCATTCAATGCCATTGTAGGTTAGGATATCTGTCAAAACATTATATGTAGGTCTATTTTCTGTGACTGAACTATGTTTTGGAACTTGTGAGATAGTATATATGTTTCATATTTATTGAAAGCAAAAGAGTTTCAGTGCAATCTAGTGCAGAAACAGAAAATAGACTAAATGTGTTATATAATAGACAAAATATATATATGAATGTATTGCATATACATAGTTGCTTTATCTATTTTTGCTATTTCTAATAAGTTATATGAAATATTCAGATAATGCTGATATGTGTATATTTATATTCAATATTCTGCATATGTGTATTATAATATATACATTTGTACAATATAAACACATCAGAAATGTAAATACACAGACATAAAAGACTCGTACTGAACATTCATGTACATATTGTCTACAAGCAATATTAGAATTTTATTTATATTATATAAT
>NW_017280233.1:486596-494281 GCF_001594065.2 Cyphomyrmex costatus | reverse complement strand
TATATAATTATTTATTTCTTTGCTATTATTATTAATAATATTAATGTTAATTAATGTTAATAGTACTATTTATTGTTTCTTATTTACGTATCAATATTAATATTATATTTTTCGGTGATGTAAAAAAGAATCAAAACGTAAGAGTTATATTAAATAAGAAACAATAAATAGTACTATTAACATTAATTAACATTAATATTATTAATAATAATAGCAAAGAAATAAATAATTATATACTATTAATAACTTCATTACGACGCGTTACATTAATTATTATACATTAATAATGTTGCATGAATTATTATTAATTATTATATTGACGCAAGTTTTAATTACATATTTCTAAACACAAGAAAAATATAAATATATGCAAAAAGAAACTATATTTCGACTTAAAAAGCCGACGACATCATTTATCTGCAGCATGTTTCGCAATTACGCGCGTTCCGCGTGACGACACGCCTCGACCTTACAACTTTGCGCCGCTCTATAGAGTGTTCTATTTGACGAAATCGATCGCGACTCGGCTTAAATTAAAGGTATTTACAAATGCTATAAGTTTCTGAACCGTTTTTCGATAAATGTAGTAGGAAACGAGATATGACCGATCAAAGGCCAATTAACCATTTTTTTAACCTGAATTTTCGTACTTTTAGTAAAATATTTCGCGAACTATCCATCGTAGAGAAAAAAGTTATAAAGATAACTTGTAGAGCATGAAAAAACCTACAAAATGAGCTATTATAACTTCAAAAATCTTCAATAGAAGCCGAGTTATTCAAAAAACAAATTTTTTGGGGGTTTTTAAGCGTAGAAAATTTTCCTCTTCCTTAATCACTTCGAAAACTTAGAATTAAGCTTTTTTAGATCCCCCCCACATGCCAGAAAAAGAAAATCGCTTTTTCCAATTTTTGCAAGGCAAAATGACAATTTGACTGGACTAAAACGCACCGTCACAGCTGCACAGCTAGATTCTGGATCCAGGCACTCCGATCAGCTGATAGGCAACAGCGCGTGAGCAATCTCGACGCTACGTTGCCACGTCGGCGCGCCGAGCATGTTGCATGCTGTGTCAACCTGGGATTCATAGCAATGAATCGCGTTGAGACTGGAGACCGCTCACGCGCCGCGGACGAGCATTCAGAGCTTCATTTTAATAAAGTTTTGACTGTCAATAACAGTACGGATAAAAATAAAAAAAATTCTCATTAAAGTTTAAGATTGGCCGTACATTTTCGTTTTTTATTCGTGCTGATTGGATAATTAGTTCGTGAGAACGAAAATCGTAAATGTAGTCATTTTTCAAGCTCTGACATTTTCTATCTCGAAAACTATTGATTTTATCAAAAAAGTCTAAGAGACAAAACATGTTCGCTTTGACCCAATTTAGCGTACAGAATTTTTTCAGAATTTTTGTTCACAGTTTTGATTTTTTAAACAAAAAATTGTTTTTAACTTTTTAATAACCACTTCAACAAAGAAAGTGTATATACATGCTTTTTCGCAGATTAATATAAGTAATCGAGTCCAACCATTTTCAGTCGCTATAACGTTGGATCTAAATTTAAAAAAATCAAAACTTTGAACAAAAATTCCGAAAAAATTCTGTACGCTAAATTGGATCAAAGTGAATATTTTTTGTATCTTAGACTTTTTTGATAAAATCAATAGTTTTCGAGATAGAAAATGTCAGAGCTTGAAAAATGACTACATTTACGATTTTCGTTCTCACGAACTAATTATCCAATCAGCACGAATAAAAAACGAAAATGTTCGGCCAATCTCAAACTTTAATGAGAATTTTTTTATTTTTATCCGTACTGTTATTGACAGTCAAAACTTTATTAGAATGAAGCTCTGAATGTTGGTCCGCGCCGCGTTAGCCGTCTCCAGTCTCAACGCGATTCATAGGCCGGTATTCATAGTCAGTTCTTATATTCAAGACCGTCTTAAGTTCAGTCTTGAAGAGTTACGAACCAATCGGAGGGTCGCTTTAGCACCTTAAGACATTACTTAAGACAGTCTTCAAATAAGAACTGACTATGAATACCGGCCATAGAGCATCGCAGGTAGACACAGCATGGCAACATGCTGGGCGCTCCGACGTGGCAACGCTGCGTCGAGATCGCTCACGCGCCGCGGACGAGCATTCAGAGCTTCATTCTAATAAAGTTTTCACTGTTTATAACAGTACGGATCAAAATAAAATTAATTCTCATTAAAGTTTAAGATTGGCCCAACATTTTCATTTTTTATTCGTACTGATTGGATAATTAGTTCGTGAGAACAAAAATCATAAATCTAGTCATTTTTCAAGTTCTGACATCTTTTATTTCCAAAATTATTGATTTTATCAAAAAAGTCTGAGAGACCAAAAATGTTCACTTTGATCCAATTTAGCGTACATAATTTTTTCGGAATTTTTGTTCAAAGTTTAGATTTTTTAAACATTAAATTGTAACTTTGACCACAACAAATGAATGAAATTTTTTTTCATTGATTGAAATTTTAGATCTGATTAAGCTGAAATGTATTTATAAGTTTGAAAAATCTATTATCTAATTTGATAACGACAATGAATCCAAATGTTACTCATACGCTATAGTACATGGTTTTGTCTTCATAGTCAAAAATTGACATAAACCTCCAATCGGTCAAAATATGTCAACAGGTGTCACATTGTAGTCAAGTTTAAAAAATTTGTAAATAAGATAAAGGAAGGTCAATATAAATGTCAAAATTAATTTGGTTGACCGATTGGAGATTTATGACAATTTTTGACTATGAAGACAAAACCATGTTACATATGCCAAACGGCCGCGAGTCCGCGAGATTGCCGAGAAAGTTTTCAGTGCCGCGCACTTGAAAACAAGCGACCAAAGCGGAGAGCCTACTCGCTACCCCCCCCCCCACTCCTTTGCTTCCCCGCGCCGAATTCGCTTGTCGCGCTGGCGACCAAAGATGCTTTCTCGGCGATTTCGGTCGCTCGGCGAATATCAGTATAAGGGACAAAAATACATTCTCGATAACACATAACTTTTAATAAATTTTATCAATGACATAATCCTATCATTCATCTACATTAGCATAAATTATGTCAAAATGCAATGGTTTACGAAATATTAATTGTTTACGATTTTCCGTGTACGTCATGTACCCTATTCGTAGACGTCATGTTCGAGAACGCAGTGTGGTCTCGAGCGTAAGATGCGAGGTGTGGTGCTGTAGATCCCGTGTTCAAATCTGTCATTTTTTTTCTCTTTTTTGCCATAATTTTTTTGAAAATAAGTAAAGTCATTATTTATCTGCCTAATATATAATTATCAAAATCATACATGTATGCTTTTAAAATTTTATGCAATAACTGTAAGGAAATTACCGAATCATTTTATTCAATATAAGACATAAGAAATCATTTAAGAATTGCACAAAATATACTTTTTAAAAAAATTTTAAAAGTATACATATATGATTTTGATAATTATATATTAAGCAGATAATTAATGACTTTACTTATTTTCAAAAAAATTATGGCAAAAAAAGAGAAAAAATGACAAATTTGAACACGGGATCTTCAGCACCACAACCTCGCACCTTACGCTCGAGACCACACTGCGTAGTAGTATGTTTTGTTTATTGAAAATAATTGTACAATATTCGTTTGAACATGTTTTATATAAACAAAAGAAAGAACAACATTTTCTTATCTAAGATTAGAATGAGCGGACGGTACTCTATGACTCTCGCCGCAAACAAATTTTTGTGGAACATATGAATGTTCCTTATATTAGAGCAGAATATAACATAAAAATAGCATGTAATGCCTACAAAGTATTTATATAATATCAGAAAAAAGGGAGGTCACGTGGACCTAAGATAAAAAAAAAAAACTGATATGTCCGTATCTTTATACAATAAAGTGGTAAAAAATAAATAAATAACCATAAGGTAAGTGGATAATAAATTAAAGTATAGTTAAAGTACTAGTTAATATAATAATATTAAGCGCCATAAGGCGGGAGGTAAACTAGGTAAGTATAGGGGGGGGGGGGTTATTCCATATTCCACCAATATATAGATTTGTGTTTTTTCTTTTTCAGGTTCTTCGGATTTGGGATTGACATATCATATCGCCATTGGATGGACGGATCACTGCTGTTTGTGTCCTGCAGGTAAATTATTTTTTTTGTACTATTGCGTCGCGGGTAATGATATATTATGGGCACACCACTCTTATCTTGAATAAGCCCTTTCTGGTCGAGGTATAAGAAAGCTTCAGGAGGAATGTACCCCGTATTAAGTGTGTTTTGGTGATATTCAGGATTCGGGTAGAAAGCTCCGAAAACTAAACTATTTTAAAACAATTTACTAGCTTGCAGGAAATGGTCTCGCATTAGGCTTATCATAAAATTATCGATGCGCGGTATTTTCGCCGTATTATACAGTATTAAGTTACTTATGTATTTCGTATAATCAGATTCCGCCGATCTGTTTAACTTAAGACTAGCGCGCAAACATTTTCTTTCGAACAGTCTAATACATTCCATGAGAGACGCACTAATGTTATACCATATTTGGCATCCGTATGTAATAATTGATCTTATTAAAAGCTGATAACATATTAATTTAACTTCAGGGTGAAGGTACCTTGAATAAAACAATTTTCTAAGACCCATAAATGTTTGCGTAGCTTTTTTTAATTGGATAACTACGTGTTCCTTATAGTAAAGTCTCTCGTCGAGATGTACTCCCAGATATTTAACTAATTTTTTGTGTGGAATTTTTTCCTTTTCGGCGCTTTCAAGTTCGAAATTTTTATAATTTTTTCTAACATTATAATTCGCATCCGAGAGCGGGATTCTGAACAATATTGTTTCACATTTATCAATATTTACGCTTAGCTTCCATGTTTTAAAATAAAATTGCAATTTGTGGAATACATCTTGCAATTTTTCCTGAATGTTGGTCGGCCAACTGTCCGCCAGGTACACAATGAGATCATCAGCGAATGCTATCGCTTGTGGACTATTAGTCTGATTGAAGTTAAACATTTTTAACATATCCGCTGTATAGATGCTAAAAAGTATTGGTGAATTAACCGTACCTTGTTGCAACCCGTTGTATATATTATATGTGTTTTTAGCTAGTATATCGCCGCAAGTGGTAATGAGTAAACGTTCTGAAATCATATTCCAAGTTAATTTTATCAAGTGATTGGGGAGTTTTATTTTTATTAATTTATACAATAGTCCGTCTAACCCACAGACTTCTATATATACTACTAGACTGCTAACTCCCTTAATACAAGCTTGTATAAAGTGAACCCTAAAATTTATAATGATCCTGCGCATGCGTCACGAACTACACCGAAGGAATGTAACATGGCTATGTCTGCGCTGATCGCGATATTGCGAGTAGCTGTACCCAGACAGCACACAACATCCATTGGACATCCAGACTTGGTTTCAATCTGGTCCATACGTCCATGGATTTAGTACGAATGTTTTAAAAACGTACGTTATTCAACGTATAAAGTATGTTTACATTTGAACATTTAAAAAATGTTTATCTCATGCAAAAAATTTTCTAAGTCTGCTTGTGACGTATTGCTTTCGTTGACTTGCGAGGTGAAAATTTTTTTATGATCGCACGAGGAGTTTTACTTTTGATATCTCCGGTAACGCGAAAATTTATTAAATTAAAGCTTAATTCAGATATGCAACAAGCGACAAGCAACAATAGCTTGCTGCTCGCAATCATAATGGTCTGCGCACAATAGGAGAAATATTAGGAACAGATATTAAATGTAAGAATTTTAACCTATCAGAACTGTGTACTGTGGAATGTGCGCTTTCTAACAGGTTAAAATTATTATATTTAATATCTGTTCCTAATATTTTTCCTATTGTGCGTAGACCCTAATAGTTAGGAATCATTTTGCTTTCAGTGTGCAAATTTGTCTGGATTGTGGTCAAAAATTTGTTTAATATATTAATTTAGTCCAGTTTTAGTCCATTGCATCCTAAAATGGACGTTTTTAAGAAGTCCAAAATGGTAACACTGGATATTTTTAAAACGTTTTTAAAATATCCATGGATCTAATCTGGATGTTTTTAATATGTCCAAACGTCCAACATGTACGTTTTAAATACATTTTTTAAACATTACTGTGCTGTCTGGGTAGTATTGTAGCCGTAGGTATGGTAAATGTTAAGAAGACCCCCTTCACCTTAACTTTTGATAAAAATATACTCAATTGATGTGGTTTTGCATGAAACGGCAAAAAAAGTGTCGCTCTGCTTCGCGAACCGAGATATTAAGCGTTAAAGTTGATAACCATGTAGGTTAGTACATCTGTCACAGCTACGAAATTCATTTTACTTTAAAAATAAATTCGCTTTAATACTTAATATCTCGGTTCGCGAGGCAGAGCGAACTTTTTTCTGCCAGATTCCTTCGTTTCATGCAAAAACTCATCGATTGTATATTTTTATTAAAAGTTGTGATGAAGGGGCTTTTCTTAACATTTACCTATTATTACAGCATATGTACCACAATTTAAAAACCATTTTCAATTACGATGCTAGCAAAGTGTGCCTTTCCAACATTACAATACATTTCCAACGTTACAATACATAAAGTATTGATAAGCTGAGTTTTATTTAGTAAGAATTATTAATTAACTTAAAGTATATTTATCAAAGTAAAATAATAAAGGGCAAAGAGAGCCGATAACATAACAAAACTAAAACTTTAATTTAAATATAATGTAGCTACTACAACAAATGTTTCTACTCCGATCGGGTCATATTTTCAATGTTACAATATTTACCCAAGTTAATTGTCAAAATACGTATGAGCGTGCTAATGTATGCGCATGTGTCGCACGGGTCACGCGGTGCGGTTCTTGACGCATGCGTATAATGCACAATTAAAATTGGGTCCACTTTTTCAAACAAGTTAGCAGTCTAGTAGTATATGTAGAAGTCTGTGGTCTAACCAGACTATATCAAATGCTTTCTCGAAATCTATTAGTAAGGCACCCAGACACTTATTACCATTATGAGCCCAATTAATATCAGAGGTCAATCTGTTTAAAGCGTGGATAGTGAAAAGTTGTCGTCTAAATCCAAACTGACATTCTGGTATTATATTATTACTCTCGCAAAATTTACTGAGACAGACCACACTGCGTTCTCGAACATGACGTTTGCGAATGGGGTACATGACGTACACGGAAAATCGAAAACAATTAATATCTCGTAAACCATTGCATTTTGACATAATTTATGCTAATGTAGATGAATGGCAGGATTATGTCATTGATAAAATTTATCAAAAGTTATGTGTTATCGAGAATGTATTTTTGTCCCTTATACTGATATTCGCCGAGCGACCGAAATCGCCGAGAAAGCATCTTTGGTCGCCAGCGCGACAAGCGAATTCGGCGCGGGGAGCGAAGGAGTGGGGGGATAGCGAGCAGGCTTTGGCTCCGGTCGCTTGTTTTCAAGTGCGCGGCACTGAAAGCTTTCTCGGTAATCTCGCGGACTCGCGGCCGTTTGGCATACATCAGCAAACAGAAGAAATAGATGTCACAGATAACACATAACTTTTAATAAATTTTATCAATGACATAATCCTCCCATTAATTCACATAAGCATAAATTAATTACTGATAATAAATA
>NW_017280233.1:475971-481279 GCF_001594065.2 Cyphomyrmex costatus | reverse complement strand
AAAGCAACGTCACTAGCTCACCCAGCTCCAAACGCTGTGATGCGGCTAACTACAGATGCATCTAGTGTCGCAATGGGAGCCGTACTAGAACAATCCATTAATCATACTGATTGGGAACCCTTAGGATTTTACTCAAAAAAGTTTTCATCAGCGCAAGTCAATTACAGCACCTATGACAGGGAGTTAACAGCAATTTATCATGCAATCAAATTTTTTAGACCGTGGATTGAGGGATACGCGGACATAGAAGTCAGGACGGACCATAAGCCACTGACATATGCATTTTCGCAGAAATCAGACAAAGCTTCTCCAAGACAACTCCGCCAGCTTAACCTGATCAGCCAATTCACTACAAAAATCACATATATTCAAGGAAAAGAAAATTCGATAGCTGATTCTCTTTCCAGAATAGACGCACTCAGACTTCCGTCAGTCATTAATTTTGAAGACCTATCAAAAGCGCAACTTGAAGACGAAGAACTTACTGCAATCCTTCAAGACAACCAAACATCACTAAAATTTCAAAAACTTACTTTTGGTCATGATCATCAAGCTCTTTACTGCGACGTTTCAGCCCATGATATACGGCCTTTCGTTCCTAAATCATTTCGACGCAAAGTATTCGATACCTTTCATAACATGAATCATCCGAACGGAAAGATCACTGCAAAATTAGTCGGTCAACGCTATATATGGCCGTCCATGAGAAAAGATATCAGAGATTGGGCCAAAACTTGCCTGCAATGCCAACAAGCTAAAATTAGTCGCCACGTTCACTTAAAACCTGAATCTTTTCAACATACTGATTCACGTTTTGACCACGTGCATATTGACATTATTGGACCTATGATTTCCTGTGACAGATATACTTATTGTCTCACCATGATAGACAGATTTTCCAGATGGCCAGAAGCTATACCTATCAAGAACCATCAAGCAGAGACAGTAGCTAAAGCCTTTTTCACACATTGGATTTCTCGTTTCGGTTCACCCAAAATAATTACTACAGACCAAGGATCAGAATTCGAGAGTAAACTCTTTACAGCATTAGTCAGCCTAGTAGGAGGTAAAAGAATCCGTACTACAGCACACCATCCAGCCTCCAACGGTCTCATAGAACGCTGGCATCGCACTCTCAAAACAGCGATCAAATGCCATTCAAATCAGAAATGGACCGAAGTGCTTCCAACCGTGCTCCTAGGCCTCAGAACATGTTTTAAAGAGGACATCAAAGCTTCACCGGCCGAATATTTGTATGGAACAACACTGAGGGTACCCGGAGAATTTTTCGCACAGGAAGATTTGCCAAACGATCCTAATATCTTCCTAGAAGACTTTCGTGTACATATGCGAGCACTCAAACCTACCCCAGCAGCACACCATGGCCGTAAGAAAACTTTTTACTTTAAAGATTTATATACCTGCACTCATGTTTTTGTTAGACAGGAAAACACTCGCAAGGAGACCTTAGACAATCCTTACTCCGGCCCACATCGCGTCGTAGAAAGAATCAACGATCGACTATTTACCATCGAGGTCAATGGCCAGTTAACTAATGTGTCTGTTGAGCGGCTCAAACCTGCCTATCAAGCGACAGAGGATATTCCAGCAGCAGAAGGTGTCATCCATACCGATGCTGACAATGGAACAGTACAAACTACCACAGCCATTAGACAGTATTCTGGGCCAAAGAAGAAAGTGCAATTTAGTTAAAAAGACAATTATATCTATTACTCAGCGTGCAGAAATTATCTTAATTATCTTATTTTAATATATTATGTTACCATTTAGTTTTTTTCTAAAGGGGGAGTACTGTAGGGATTTCTAGTACTTTTAAGTTACACCTTGTACACTCTACACACCTCTTACACTTTTTAGTTTTGTAACACATCTAGACATTACACAGTTTATGTTCATCTCTCTACACGTTATTCTCGACGCATTTTACCGCCTTCCTTTCAACTATAAGCGTCGCCTTTGTAACTCTCAATAAAGACTTATATTGTACAAGTGTTTCGTACTTCGTACCCGGGATAATACTAACGAACGTGCCCACATCTGTCCGATTATATCGCCATCTCTCAGAAAATCGAGCAACTACTGTTGAACGTATTTCTTGCTTGGTTATCGTGTCGAGTCTTAGTTTTGTAAACGAATTTACCATTTTTACAGTTCAATGAAAATATCTTTTTTGGTGCTTTCAATCTCAGTTCTGTAAAGTCAGTGTTGTTTATTCACGTAATACGCCGGGTGGTGTTGAATCATTTAGTCCATACAAGCAGTAAAACTTGTTTATCAAGGAAATATGTTCGTCAGGTGACACATCTACGAGTCGAAAAAATGTAAGTTTTTAATTTCTTTTCGATTTTAGCATATAATTCTCAACGCCACTTATTAATTTTGTGTCTATATTAATCCTGTAGAAGGATTTCTCATT
Organism: Cyphomyrmex costatus; assembly: GCF_001594065.2. Lineage (NCBI taxonomy): Eukaryota > Metazoa > Arthropoda > Insecta > Hymenoptera > Formicidae > Cyphomyrmex > Cyphomyrmex costatus. Next base: position 478,842 of record NW_017280233.1, on the reverse strand, counting down.
CCGTTCAGTCGTTTCGGAGATTTTCATTAAACTGCAAAGTACCCACAATTTCGTAGGTCCAGCATCCCCTTAATACCATTCTCCTGTTCTTAAATACAAAGCATTTCTGAAATCAGCCTCTTGTTGTAATGAGACTCTACATCCATAATCTGAACGTTATTCCAATCAAAAGAATGATTATGTTGGTTGCAATGTTCAGATATTACAGAAAATTTTGAAGGATCTCCTCCTATATTAAATTATATATTTAATTTTTAATTGAAATAATGTTTTACTTAGGAGAGAATGTGAGAGTAAGTGATGTATGTGCGAACAAGGATTCTGGACAGAATGATGTACTGATTGATGTAGATACTATTCGGTAGCTAACATGTCTCAAGTATTATAGATATTAGTAATCTAGAAATAATTATAGTACATGAAGAAGATGGAAGTAATTTCACATTAGACGCAAAATGTTTAAATGTAGTCGAAGCTCGCGTTGAGTCTTCAAAGCTTTCCTACTTAACAAAAAATGCAGAGTCTGTTGAAGCTAGTGATTTATTTTCTAAAGATTTATAAACTATTATTATGTAAAATAAACAACCAAACATGATTTCTTATTACTTTATTTGTTATAGATAATAAGAATAAAAATAAAAAAGCAATAAAGAGTAATGATATAACAATGGATAAGAAAATTGAAAAAAAAACTTAAAAGCTTTGTAATTTTAAGGAGTCTCTTGAACAGCTTTTTGATATTGTTGATCAATCCTTCCAGGGTTTGTAAAATAGTGAAATAAAAGTATTTTAAGTAAAAATATTTTAAAATAACTTAAAACCTAAATTAAACACAAATAATATAATTATTTTTATATTTGTTGTAAATGATCAGAATTCGAATGAAAGTACACATATTTTGAATGTAAATCAAAATGGTATGATAACTGTAAAAATGATTGTAAATGCAACGAAAAATCATAGTATTATATTATGCCAAAGAACTGCAATCAAATAATATAGATGAACAAGTTTTCAATAATAGTTCTGTAAAAGGTGATTTATGTTAATAACATATTATTTTTATTAAAAGAATGAAGTCTTCAACCTATTAAATATTTATTATATTAGTATTGTAATTTTTTATAAGTTTTTTTTGACAGATGTTCATACTAAAACCAATAAAAATGGAGCAATGGAGAACATTCCTTCAGCATTAAAAAAAATCTCTGGTTTGGCCTGCAGATTTTACAAAAAATAAGAAAAAAAAGCCTGCTAGAAAAATTTCCATTGTATTAACTTCTGAAGAGTGGCGAGAGCAATAATTAAAAATACAAGAACAAAAATTAAGAAAGCAAAAAGAAATCGAAGAACGAAAAAAGTTTAGAGAAGAAACAAAAAAAAGAAAGGCTGCAGAAAAGCAAATAAAAAAGGTTGCACTTGAAGAAAAAGGAAGCTGGATGAAGAGATTAAAAAATTGATGGCCGAAAAAAGCAATTGGAATCATAACAAAAAAAAAGTTGATTAAACATTATAAGAAGAAATTGATTCAACGCTTATATTTTTTTAGTAAATGCTTTAAAAGTATTGCCATTAAGATTCTGTTCAACATGTGTTTTTATTTTATAAAGTTTTAAAATCGTTGAATGTAATAAGTTAGTTAAAAAGTAATACTTAATAACAATGTATTGTATTGTTCTTAAATTAAAAAAACTAAAGAGCTGTTTATTTATAAAACTGTTTACTTATAACAATAACTAAATTTATAGAAAATAAAATTATTTATTCAAAATAATAAATAAACTGTTTATTAGAAGAAATAAACATTTTTGTGTGTAATTTTTATTTTATCATTTCTTAAGGTACTTATTTGTGTTCAACAAGATAAAATTTTATTCATTGAAATTAATTTTAATGCACTATAAAATACGGCCAGTTATTGGGGATCTCAAAATTAGACGCTGGGACAGCCATTTTTGACTGGCCATGTATTAGGACATCGGGTCTATTACTATTTCTGTTTATAATTAATTCAATATCGCACAAAATATTGTTTTTTTTCTACTTCATCTACTTGTTTAATAAAAAAACAGCAGTATCGTTTGATATATAAAAGTTTTTTTTATTAAAAAATTGATTTTATGCATTTTATTTTAAAAAGATTGTCTTGGTATGCTTAAATGGTCAGTTATTGGTATTTTTACCTTACCCTGTAGTATCACTATTGTACCACAGTAGCGCAAATCTCATCTCTCAGCGCGGTCCAAATGCCGCACGATACTCGAGCGACATTTGATCTGCGCGCGGTGGGGTGAGGTGAGAGGGACAGCAGAAGGCGGAGGCGATTCGAAAATCGGCCGAAAATTGCATACACTTTATGTATGTTCACTTTGTACTGGCACATTTATTAATATTGTAATATATCAGTTACTTTTCTCATGTGGGGTAATATATTATTATTAGATGAAAAGTTTAAATTTTTGAGTATCCTTTATTGAACATGGCTTGAACTTTTCATTTTTATGATATAATTTTTTCGGATATCACTTACTTTTTAGAGTACAAATATATTACAAATATATAAAAAAAATGATTTAAAAATATTATAAAACGAAAAAGAGCGTGGCGCCAGCCGGTGCCACAGCACTTGAAAATATGGCGGATTCACGGGTGAAGGATGTACTTCGCGTAAATGTGTATATTTACGTGAGGCGTTGAATTTTCCGTATCATGATTATTGGATCGATTGAACCGATCAAGTTTTATCCCAGCGAGAAATAATAATAGAATTGACGTCAAATCAACGTCGATTCCATTCTCATTTTCTGCTGAGATGTGTTTTGCTTATACGCGATCTCTCTCTCTCTCTCTCTCTCTCTCTCTCTCTCTCTC
>NW_017280233.1:462304-475940 GCF_001594065.2 Cyphomyrmex costatus | reverse complement strand
CCCCCCCTCTCTCTCCCTCCCCTCTCTCCAAGACACCGCTTGACCGTTACGGCTTGTTATCATTAATATTTTGTTTGAAACTTTCACGATCCAATGAGATTTAATATTTAAAAATACATTGTGTGTGTGCGTGCGTGCGCGCGCGCGCGCGCGCTAGCAGTCGACTACAATGGACGTAGCTGCATGCGCTGAGATATATGTCGGAAGATTCGAAATCCGTATTTAGCCAAATTTTGGATCCGAAAGATCCGGATACCCGGTTCTAACGGATATTTTATCTCGGATCCATTACTATCCGGATATCCGGAGATTCGGGCTAAATCGTCAACACTAATTATTTCCGTAATCAATAATAAATAATGATTTTCATAATTTTACCTGGACCTAGACAAATAATTGTTATATCTTTTAGAAGAATTGTTATATCTTACAAATAATTTCGAGAGACTTCCGGTTGGACTGGATGAGTGAATACAGCTTATATGATATTGTTGCGAATATTTGGAGTTACGGAAGCGAAAAAGAGACTAATAGTCGATTCTTTTTTTGGTGAGCGAGTGTACTTGGGATACGGCGACCCAGTCGACTATCTCGATTGTAAAATTTATTTACAAATTAAGAGAAATCATTGTCGAAAGGGAGTATACCTAGGTGCATAATCTCAAAATAGGAGTGTTGACAAGAGGGAAAATTTACAAGCGGCCAAGGTGGAACGAAGGAACGAGGTACGCCGTGCGACGCTTCCGGTCCGAAGGCACAAGTTGGGCGGTAAAGAGGACCAAGTGGGAATAACCGCAGAGACGTGTGACGGAAAGGCGCGGAGTAGATGGAGGAGAAGGAGAGGGGGACGGGAGAAGTAAAGTCGTGCGAAGCAGAGAGTGCTGAAAGATTATCAACGGGAGGGAGCGAAGAAGGAAGCGGGAAGGGGAACCTAGTAGGCATACCGGTGGAAGCAGCAGCGAAAAGAGTTGAGTGGTGGGTGAAGCAGAGCGGAGAGGGAGGCAGTACTGCGATTGCGAAGAAGGAGAAAGTAAAGAGAGGCAGGCCATCGAATGCAGAACGACTGGGGAAAGAGCGCGACAGAAGCATAAGCAGTTCGTCGAGAGCTAGTTCGTGGGAGAAACGAGAGAGAGGGGGGGAGCAAGAGGACAGTGAAATAGAAGAGAGGCAGGACAAGAAAAGAACGAAAAGAAAAGAAGATACAAAGAAGGAAGAGGAGGATAATAAAATGGAAGAAAAAATAAAAGAAATGCTAGAACAACAAAGCAATAAGATAGTAAAGGAAACGAAGAAGCAAATAAAAGAACTGAAAGATGAAATAAGATACGAAATAGAGAAATGGAAAAAGGAACAACATCAAGAAATGGAAAAGTGGAGGAGAGAGCAAAAGCAAGAGATAGATAAATGGAAGATAGAGCAGAAAAAGATAACGGATAAAATAGAAAAAGAGAATGATGAGTTACGAATGAAAATAGTGACAGTAGAAAAGAAATTGGAAGATCAAGAACGAAAAGAAAGAAGAGCCAATTTAGTAATAAAAGGAGAAACATCTAATGGAAGATTAGCGAGGCAAGTCACAGAGGAGGTGCTTAAAAAGTTAGATGTGGAGAGAAGAGTGAAGGTGAAAGATGCGTTTAAGATGGGAAGAGAGAACGAGATTTTCATTGTTAAAATGGACAATTTAGAAGATAAGAGAATTGTTATGGAAAATAGAAGAATGCTGAAAGGAACAAGTGTATATATAGATGACGATTTGTCAAAAAATGAGCGTGAGAGATAAAGAAAGTTACGAATGTGGGCGAATGGAGAAAGAATGAAAGATATGAATCCGAGAGTAAAATATGGTAGAGTGTTCATGAATGGAAAAGAATATGTGTTGGATGAATGTGGAGAAAATGTGAACGAGAGGGTTTTTGGGGGAAGAGGTATAGTAAATTGAATAAGAAAGAGAGTAATAGTGAGATAGAGAAAGAGAAAGAGGAGGGAAAAAAGAGGGGAAGAGATGAAAAAGGTGAAAAAATGCGGGCTAAAAGGAGGAAATATGATAATAAAGAGGTAAAAATAATGTATTGGAATGTAGCTGGGATCAAAAATAAAAAAGAGGATTTTTGGAAGTATATTCTGAAATTTGATGTGATAGGGTTGACGGAAACATGGTTGGAAGAAAAAGATTAGGAAGGGTTAAAACAAAAGCTACCAAAGGAGTGGAAGTGGAGATTTCAAAAGGCAAAAAGGGAGAAGAAGAAAGGAAGAGCGATGGGAGGAATAATCACGGGAGTGAGAGGTGAGTTAGAAAAGGAGGAGATGAAAGAGGAAATCGAAATGGAGGGAATACAAGAAAGAAGAATTGAGATACAGGACGAATGTTGGAAAATATATACAATTTACAATAGAGAAGGAAAGAAAAAGACATTAGATGAGATAAACGAGACGGTGAATGAGGAAAATGAGGAAAATTTGGTAATATTAGGAGATTTTAACGCAAGAATTGGAAGAATGGGAGGGATGGAGGTGAGAAGGAATGGTGAAAGGGAAGAGATGAGAAAATCAAAAGATATAAAAGTAAATGATGAAGGGAAAGAGTTAATGAAACTAATAGAAGAGAGAGGGTGGATAATAATGAATGGGGAGAAAGAGGGAGATGAAGAGGGGGAGTGGACTTTTGAGGTAGGAGATAAGAGGACCGTAATTGATTATGGTATAACAAACTGGGAAGCATGGGAAAAGATAAAAAGAATGGAAGTAGGACACAGAATAGATTCGGATCACTTTCCTTTAGAGATAGAAGTAAAAGGGAGATGGAATAGAGAAGAAAATAACGAAGTAGAAGAAGAGGGGAAAGTGCAAATTTGGTCCAAAGAAGGGGAGAAAGAGTACAAAGAAAAAATGAAGGAGGTAAAATGGAAAGAAACAGAGTTGAAAGCAGAATGGGAAGAGTTAGTGACAGTAATAAAAGAGGCAGTACCGGAAAGAAGAAGAGAGAGAAGGAAAGGACTAGGATGGGTGCCATGGTGGGATGCAGAATGTAAGGAGATGAAGAGAGAGGTTCAGAAGGAAAGAAGAAAATATAGAAGAGATCAAGGGGAGGAAAGTTTTAAGAGATACAAGGAAAAAAGAAGTAGGTTCAGAGAGACGTGTGAGAGAAAGAAAGAGGAGCACAAGAAAGAAGAAGAAAAGGAAATAGAGCAAATAAGGACAGAAGAACAGGCGTGGAAATTCATTAATAAAGGGAGGAAAAAAAGAGAGGGAGTTAGTAAAGAAATAAATATTGATCAGTGGGAAGAATATTTTATGGAAGTACTAGGAGGAAAAAGAATAACAGAGAATGAAGAAAGAAAAGATAGAGGAATAAGAGTGAGAAGTGAAATTACGGTCAACGATATTGAAAGGGAAATTAAGGCATTGAAAAAAGGGAAGGCGGCGGGAGCAGATGGAATAAAGAACGAAGCATGGATAGCAGGGGGAGAAATTGTATGGAAGAAAGTTGCAGAAGTGCTGAGGAAAGTGTGGAGAGGGGAGGGCTTTCCAGAGGACTGGAGAGTAGGAACAGTAGTACCAATCTGGAAGAGAGGAGACAGAAATATGACAAAGAATTACAGAGGAGTGACATTGACAAGTACGGCGTATAAAATGTATGCAAGTATAATTAATAAAAGAATAATAAAAGAGCTGGATGAAAAAGAGGGATGGAGTAGGACACAGGCAGGATTTAGGCAGAAAAGAGGGACAATGCAAAATATAAAAATACTAAAGCATATAATTTCGAGAAGATTAGGGCAGAGTAAAAAAATATGGGCATTGTTCATAGATCTGAAAGCGGCTTTTGATCAGCTAGATAGAGAGGTTTTGTGGGATATGATGGAGAAAAGAGGGATTTCAGAGGAGCTAGTGGAGAGAGTAAAAGAGATATATGAGGACACGAGGTGCAGAGTAAAAGTAGATAACGGAGAAACGAAAGAATTTAGAGTGAAAAAAGGTGTGAGACAAGGGTGTCTGTTAAGCCCGACACTATTTAATATATACATGGCGGATATTGGAGAGAAATTGAAAAAGGGACCAGGAGGTGTGAAGATAGGAAAAGATAAAATATGGTCATTAGAATACGCGGACGATATTGTGGTGATAGCGGAAAAAGAAAAAGGATTAAGAGGAATGATTCTGGGGCTCAAAAAGTATCTGAGAGAAAAGAAATTGAAGCTGAGAGCAGAGAAGTCGAAAGTGGTAGTATTTAGGAATGATGGAGGAAAGTGGAGTAAAAGAAACTGGTGGTGGGGGAATGACAAAATAGAAGAGGTAAAAAGTATTAATTATCTGGGGTATATTATGAAAAGTAATAATGATGACGAAGAACATATAAAAGAAAGAGTAAGGAGAGCAAGAATGGCAATGGGGTGGGCGTGGAGTTTCGGGGAGAGAAAATTTAAAGGTGATATAAGATGGAGATGGAAATTGTTTGATAGTATTGTTAAAGGAATAATGATGTACGGAGTAGAAGTATGGGGATACAAAGAAAGGGAGAAAATAGAACAATTGCAAGAGAAATACGGTAGATGGATATTAGGCTTAGATAGAAACACGGCAGGTTACATTGTGAGAGAAGAAATGAAAAGAGAAAAAATTAGAGTGGAAATGGGCAGGAGAGCAGGACAATATGAGGAGAGAATGAGCAAGGGAGAAATGGGGGATATAGCAAAAATCTGTATAGAAGAAAAGAGGAAGGATGAAAAAGAGAGACCAGAAAGAGAATGGGCTAGGGAAAGTATGGAAAGAAAGAGATATTTGTGGAGATGTGGAAGAAGCGAGGAGGCTATAAAAGAGGAAGGAGAAAGTAAATGGGAGAAAATAAAGAATATTGATAAAGAAGTAGACGAACAGGAGAGAGGAGAAAAAGTGAGGAGTTCCAAATCGTGTGAAGCGTATGCGTGGGTGGCAGGAATTCCAGGATATATGAGCAAGAATAGAAGAAGAACAGACGGAAAGAAGATACAAATGGTGGCAAGGTGGAGATGTGGAAATGAGTTGAAAGGAAATATGTATTGGCTAAAAGAAGTAGAAAGAAAGTGTAGAATATGCGGAAAAGAAAGGGAAACACTTAGACACGTAAAAAGTTGTATGAATAACGAGGGGGGGTGCGATCAAAGAATAGATGTGTTGAATGAGGATGGAAGAGGGTATGAATGGATGGTTAAGGTACAAAAGATAAGAAGGGAAAGAATGGAAGAGAGAGAGAGAGAGAGTGAGAGAGGGTGAGAGCGGGAACGAGTACGAGAGCGAGAGAGAGAGAGAGAGAGAGAGAGAGAGAGAGAGAGAGAGAGAGAGAGAAATAGAGAACGGGTAGATAGGTAAAGAAGTTAATATATAAAAAACAATGTAAATTAAAAGTGTAAGGAAGTCAATATGTAATACATTCAGTTGTGAAAGCATATCAAATAAACTACAAATAATTTCGAATATAATTTACGCAATTATCCAAACAGTGATCCGTTTTTATAACACTCTTTTTTATGAATAATGGTTAATTAATTAATTATTAAAATCAACTTTTTATTTCGTTATATAACAATTTTTGATTCTCAAAATTTTTGTAATTCCGATAATTCTTTGTAATTATTTTTACTATGTATGTTCATAATTTCAAGAAGGATAAAATTGTATTGTCTTACTTACCGCATGTAATTTTTATAGTACATCTGTATAGATAATCAAAACATATAATTTCGTTTCCATTTAATGCAATGTTTTCCAAATCTTCGATAAGTATTAAAGATTCTTGAACGAATACGTTAAAAAATTCCTTCATCATAATCGTACTAAAAGTTGGAGCTATCTTTTTTCGACTTTCAGTCCATATAGATGCTAAATCAAATATTACAATTAAATAATAAAAGAGGAAATAACAAGTCTTTTAATAATAAGAAAAATATTACAAAATAAGTTTCTTTTTAACAGCTTTGTATGTAGGGTTACCAACCCAAGACCGCAGAAAAAGAGTACATTAGTTGCCAAAAAGAGTACATTTTTCAAAAAAAAACAAAAAGGAAATGTAGAAGAAGGTTTTCTCTTTTGATTACCGGATTCAATAAAATGACATGTTTGCAATGTAACATCCAAATATATGTTGATATAATAAAAGTAATATTTGTTTGCGTTTTAGTGACTATATTCGTGCATATAACATTATTAAAATTGGAAAATTAAAATTAATTCGAATTTTAAAAAAACTCAATCTTTTATGTATCAAACGTATATATATGTACAGTCTTTAGGTGTCACGAACCAATTAGAGGATTGCATTCGTATCTTAAGACATTACTTAAGACAGTCTTCAAATAAGAACTGACTATATGAATACCTAACACAACCTAGTACAAATCAAGCATAACTTCGTATAAATTTATAAATATTAAATAATAATTTTTTAAATTTTGTCTCATTTTTAAAAAAAGAGTACAATAAGTGAAAAGTAAGAGTACACTATTTTCCGACATCGAAAAGAGTACATGTACTCTTTAAAGAGTACGGTTGGTAACCCTATTTGTATGGCGCAGCTTTCAAAGTGCAAACAAAAATATCTTATATAAAGAAAGAGAAAAAACTTATTGTAGAAAATATTACGAGTATATAAGTGAAATACAAAATAAAAATGAATGCAGCCATAGTATCGTTCGTGTTGCATTTTCTATTTACAAAGTAGATAAATGAATGGATATGAAATAATAGTCTTTATTGTTAACATTTTTTAATATAAGTTCATTAATTAAAAATGAATTTTATATTTAAATAAGTATTCTATTTGTCTAAATATATCTTACCAGGAGCTGTTACTAATCCCATGCCGAATATTGGTTTTAGAACTTTGTAGGATCGACTTTTATTCAAACAATGGCGGTTTTGTAAGACAGTCTACAATCACATACAATTTATTAATATTTGCGTATGTTTACTTCAACTTATTGTAAATAATAATCATACATATATGTGGCAAAAAAGTACATAAGTTTCGCATTTCCATGGTTGTAAGAGTTACATGATCGCACGAAATCATAAATAATTGTTTGAGTGAAATTTTTGACTAACATATTGTATATGCGCACGTGTGCATATGTGTGGTGTGTTATACAAGGGTCCTTCCATACAGTGCTAAATAAAATTGTTATAGTCGCTTTAGCACATAAAGCTTCAGCATATAAAAAGTCGAAAATGTCTCATATGGGGCATTTCGCATGAAGTGATCCACCCTGAAAAATGAAAATTTCTCAATCCTCTTGAAATTTTTATAATCGATAGTCCTACTGATACTGAAGCTTCAGTAAAAATTTTAAGACTCCAGTTCACACGGTTGCTTAGTAGTAGGGGTTCAAATTTCCGCCGTGTTGAACATGGTGATTAATTTGCAAGTCTGTATCTTCTCGAGAAATAAACGAATTTTAAAAAGTAAGGGGTGATTTTGAAAGCATTTTTCGCGTACTTTAAGAATATGTTATTTATATTTAATGAAATTGATAAATTTATCAAAATTTTTCAAAATTAATGTTAAAAGTTTTTTTCAAAGATCGCGTATTTTGATTTTAATTTAAAAAATTTTATAAAATAGTACGACTCTTTCTGAACAAAAAAGTTTCTAACGTTCAAGATGGGTAGAGCAATAGTTTTCGAGATATGACGCGTTTTACCGGTAAGCGGAGGCTCCGCGCAGCGTCGCCCCGCGTTTCGTCGCGCGTTACGGCTCCCGGCTGTGTTCAGACCAATCGCCTGTTTCGGCATTTCTCGCAAGTGAAGTTGCAAATTTGTGAGCAACATACATATAAGTAAAACAGATTACAATTTGCATATTACAGTTTTCTAGAAAATAACTGCAATATGTTATTCTTGTGCACAAAATATAAAAGTTGGTTATTAAGATTTAATTTGAAATTTATACTAGACCGTACAATAAAAAATAATTGCTTGTAATTTCAGAGTATCAATTTGTTAATGACTCAAAAAAGAACATGGCGGCCTGCTCTCAAACTTTGATGAGTTTCTCGATGTCTACTTAGAAGTAATGTCAAAACTTTTACAGAGTAGGTATAACAACACATGAAATACAAAAAGTATTGCATTAGAACCGTATCTTTAAAAGCTCTATATAATAAACTTACCTTTTTAAAAAAAAGGTAGAAAAAAGCGCTAAGAGTGGGTGCTGCTGGTCAAAAAACCATTTGGGCCAGTTTCACCAACGTCAATTACTTAATCGACTGTGAAACTGATCAATTACATTTGCTATTCAGTAGAACCATCTTTAAAAACCTACGTGATATTATCCTTATTTACTTAATTTTAATGACATGTATCATTTGTATAAAAGATTTGATATCAATAGTCGGCGCCAAGTTATTTTACCTTATTACTTACTTTATTTTAATGACGTTTATCGTTTGTGTAAAAGATTTGATATCAATAATCGGCGCCAAGTTATTCTACCTTATTACTTACTTAATTATAATGACATTTATCATTTGTATACAAGGTTTGATATCAACAGTCGGCGCTATGTTAAATTCTACCAAATTAAAAAGTAAAACACAAGTGGTACCTTTAATCTTTAAGAACCCATATATATATAATAGTACTATTGTACTATTACTTAAATTCTACTAAATTAAAAAGTAAAACCCATGTGGCACTATTTTCATCTTCATACAATGAAACCTAAGTATATGCCTTTGTATTCTTATTAAAAGATCTTCCTATTCGAAACCAAGTGATTTAATTCTTCTTCAAAAAAATTATATCACTATTAATTTAAAAACAAAATGAAAAAAATTTATTTAAATAAAAAAATTTTTTATGTAAAAACACTTAGCGCTGCTACTTCTCGATCTCGATGTAATAAAATATGTATAATAATAAAGATAAGAAACATTTTCATGAGAATTAAAGTATTTAGTGTGTATATATTCGTGTATATGTATGCCCAAGTGAATTGTATCTCAATCCCAATATAATAACGTCATAATAAAATTATATATGGATGTAACATTTTGTATAAAAGAGATTAGAAACTATGAGTGTGAAAGTATGCAGTGTGTATGTATATTCGCATACAGTATATGCGAGTGAACTACATAAAAAAAAAGAAAAGTAAGCTGTATATTTATTAAATGTAGCATTTAGAATATGTTTATAATGAAGGGTTACATTCAGTCGACCAACAACATTAGAACAATTGATTTGTCGAAGTTTTATTCATCGGAGAACTCTTAACTGGACAATCCACTTGCGTATCTATTTTATTTTTATATTTTTGATGTTGAAGATCTGAAGATGGCTCAATATAGAAGCCGAAACGTGTTATTTTAATGTCAATATCATATTATATTGTTAAGAACATCAATCTTCTATTTATTTTCGTAATAAAATTTTTTTTTAATTTAACATATAAGATTAGATTTAATTTTTGACTCTTATGCCCTTTATTCATTTTTAAATTTATTTAGGAACAAGAGTCCTTTATACATAATTTTATTTAGAATATGTTTACTATAATTTTTAAATTATCATTACCTTTACATATATTTGTATTAATTATTATAGCTTTTAGATAGCTTTCATTGTTTTTCTTATTCGCTCTAGCAGCGCGAAATGTTTTTACATAAAAATTTTTCTATTTAAATAAATTTTTTTCATTTTGTTTTTAAATTAATAGTGATATAATTTTTTTAAAGAAGAATTAAATCACTTGGTTTCGAATAGGAAGATCTTTTAATAAGAATACAAAGGCATATACTTAGGTTTCATTGTATGAAGATAAAGATAGTACCACATGGGTTTTACTTTTTAATTTAGTAGAATTTAAGTAATAGTACAATAGTACTATTATATATATATATGGATTCTTAAAGATTAAAGGTACCACTTGTGTTTTACTTTTTAATTTGGTAGAATTTAACTTGGCGCCGACTGTTGATATCAAATCTTGTATACAAATGATAAATGTCATTAAAATTAAGTAAGTAATAAGGTAGAATAACTTGGCGCCGACTATTGATATCAAATCTTTTATACAAATGATGCATGTCATTAGAATTAAGTAAATAAGGATAATATCACGTAGGTTTTTAAAGATGGTTCTACTAAATAGCAAATGTGATTGGTCAGTTTCACAGTCGATTAAGTAATTGACGTTGGTGAAACTGGCCCAAATGGTTTTTTAACTAGCAGCACCCACTCTTAGCGCTTTTTTCTACCTTTTTTTTAAAAAGGTAAGTTTATATATACATACAAATGATACATGTCATTAGAATTAAATAAGTGTAAGGATGGTACCTCTTAGATCTTTAGAGATAGAATTTTTAAAGACTATTTATAGAAAATTTTTAATTAAACGTTATATTTTAAGGGAAAAATCCATATATTATATGATAAGATAGTGAAATAAAACGAAAAAGATGAGTAGTGGGGAAGGGAGGAGGGAGGATGTGCAATGTATCGAAGTTAGTATAAATTGTATATTTATATAGATATTTTAATATCAGTTACTTTCGTGATAATATATTATATTAAAGTACAGATGCATCAAAAATATACTCGTATATAAAAAATGATTTAAAGAATGATTTAAATATATATTATATATATAGGTATATATGAAGGAGAGTAAAGATGATGTGTAGTAGGGCGAGTCGGGGAGAAAGAAAGGGGAGGAAATGCATTGAGTCGAAGTTTAAATGATTATGGTTGGATATCACTCTGTTTTAAATAATTTAAAGTCAAATTGTTAATATATTAATATGGTCTTACAAAAAACTATTTAAAAAAGAAGGGCTAAGTACGAGTTATGTAATTAATTCTTTAAATTTAATTCTATAAAGAATTAAACGTTCTTCATAACTTTCATTTAAAAAAAAATTAAATTATTTAATACAGATGTTTTTAGTAAAAAAATGATTTTTATTTAAGGATAACATCACGTAGGTTTTTAAAGATGGTTCTACTAAACGGCAAATGTGATTGGTCAGTTTCATAGTCGATTAAGTAATTTGGCGTTGGTGAAACTGGCCCAAATGGTTTTTTGACCAGCAGCACTTACTCTTAGCGCTTTTTTCAACCTTTTTTTTAAAAAAGTAAATTTATATATACATACAAATAATACATGTTATTAGAGTTAAACAAGTGTAAGGATGGTACCTCTTAGATCTTTAGAGATAGAATATTAAAGATAGTACCACATGGGTATCAGTTACTTTTGTGATAATATATTATGTTAAAGTACTGGTATCAAAAATATATATAAAAAATGATTTAAAGAATGATTTAAAAATATATTATAAAACCAAGAGAGTGAAAATGATGAGTAGTGGGGCGAGTAGGGGAGAAAGAAGGGGAAGAAAATGCAATGAGTCGAAGTTTAAATGATTATGGTTTGATTTCACTCTGTTTTAAATAATTTAAAGTCAAATTCTTAATATATTAATATACACAATATGAAATATAATAAAATTATTAACTATATAGACTTGTGAGATAAAAATCAAGGAAGGAGTAATAATGCCTAGTCAAGTCGATGCACTTGATGTTAGTGTGATGTAGAAAAGAGTTTATTGTAGATATGTACATACGTTTCGATCCTTATTTTTGGATCCTTATCAAAATGATTATTTATTCTAATACATTTCAATGTGCTACCTAGAACACTTTACAATAATAATAAGTTTGATAGTCTACAGAATTAACAATATAATGTTTAATTGTTGTGTGAAATGTTTAAATTATAAAAAAATAATAAAAATATCTGGAGACGCGGTAGTGTCTCGGCACTAAGCCAAGCGCCGCGGCACTGCCGTGCCTCCTTTACGCGAAACTGAGAGTTTCGGGGGATTGAGATGATCAGATCTCAGTAACGGCTGAACGACTCCAGTTCTATATACGCTCAATCGATAGCAATTGCTTAAATTGTATAATAAAAGTGCTTTCATTTTTTCTCTACGTGGCCTACGAGCGAAGATATCACGACTCAAAGTCCGAATCTGTAAATTTTCACGTTTTTTTTAAGATACGTCGTCGTCGTTATTATTATTGTCATCATTGGCCTAGTTTCCACCGAAACCCTCAATTCGATTCCACTACGGTATAGATCAAACTTGGTGTACTGTTTCCATTGAAAGTAGAATTGAAGTGAATTAATGTTAAAGTTTCATTGTATGACCAAATATCACGCTTATTATCCATTTTTGAACGGCTTATACTCTTAACCTATTAACAAATAATGGAAAGGTTGGCGATATTTACTTTTAATCTATTTCAGTAGTTTCCACCGACTAAAATTTAATGTCAATTCGCTGCCACTCTGGTAGAAGTTGTGGATCGAAGTGGAAGTGAAATGAGCAGAGTCAAACGTATTTCCATCGAGTTTAATTTTATTCTAAGCCACATTAGGTGCGAATTAATGCTACGGTGGAAACTAGACCATTGTCATCATCGTCGACCACATTCCATTCGATGTCCTTCTGACATTCCTGCCGCAAGAGGCAAATGTGGCGCTAGTCTATATCGCTCGATCGTCATGGGGCATGTGGACTGCGAGTGGAGCGGTGAGGTGAGAAGGGTGCAACTTTCGATTGATTTTCGAATATTCGTCCAGCTTTCGCAATCCCTCTTACCGTATCGCACCGCGCACAGTACAATGCCATTCGACCATCATGGAGTACTTGGACTGCACGCGGTGAGATGAGGTGAAGAGGGGCGGGCAAATGCAACTTTCGGCTGATTTTCGAATAGCCTTCGTTTAGCTTTCGCTGTTCCCCTCACTTCACCGCTCCACGCGATGAACAATGCCATTCGACTGTCATGGGGCATTTCAACTGCACGCGGTGTGGTGAGGGGGACAGTGCAACTTTCGGCTGATTTTCGAATCGCCTTCGTCTAGCTTTCGCTGTTCCCCTCACCTCACCGCTCCGCGCGCTGAACAATGCCATTCGACAGTCATGGGGCATTTCAACTGCACGCGGTGTGGTGAGGGGGACAGTGCAGCTTTCGGTTGATTTTCGAAACGTTTACGTCTAGCATTCGCTGTCCCCCTCACAATACCGCACCGCGCATAATGTATTACTACGAAAAGCAACTGTTTTACATTTATTTAATAACTTTGTTTTGTAATATGCAATCGCGTTAACGAAAAAAAAAGAATAAATATGTTATTCTAAAATCAATGCGTTAATATTAGACGGTTAGTGAAAGCAGCCTTGGGATTGTTTTTATTTTGAAGGGCGGACGCTAGTCGCACGTCCTCCCCTTACCCGGTTCACCGATAAACCGAGCAGTCATAAATACATATTAAGTAAAATTATTATTTTAAATACTACCGACTGCTGATCGATATGACGTATATTTAAAATTATCGCAGTACTATCACGATTTAAATTGTAATAATATATTACCACGAAAAGTAACTGATTATCAATTAAAGTTGCCATTACAAAATGAACATACGTAAAGTGTATGTAACTTTCGGCCGATTTTCGAATCGCCTCCGCTTTCCGCTGTACCCCTCATCTCATTATTCCATATATTTATATATATTTATATATATTTGAAATTTTAAATACTCCCGACTGCAACTTGGTATGATGAATATTTAAACCATTCGACTGTCATG